>NW_011888861.1:6041238-6048930 GCF_000151845.1 Pteropus vampyrus | reverse complement strand
TTATATTTTAGGCACATACCATAAACAAATCATACATATCTTTCTCTGATAACAAAAAATGCTGACAGCAACATCTCATATGTTTGCTTCCTGGTGTTTAATTATGCTCATAACAGTCAACTTCCAGGCAGGGTGCAAATTAGAAAATCTAGCCTCTCTATGACCTTCATGTCTGACCTCCTACCCCATCCTTCTAAGTGCTGTCCAGATACGAACAACAACTTCTAAGTGCTGTCCAGATACGAACAACAACTTCTAAGTGCTGTCCAGATACGAACAAGAAAAGAGGGTGTGTGAGTTCAGGCTTTTTGCAAGAATGATAACGTACACTTTGAGGTGGCCCCACACATTAGGGCTACATATTTTGAGAGAAGTGGCTCCCTCTTCACATGAAGGGGGATGAGATATTCAATCCAAGCCAAGTCAAGCCAAGTCGAGCCGAGTCAAGTTGAGTTGAGTCGAGTCAATATATTTTGAGCCTTTGCTATGTGCCAATACCATGTACCCTTATTCCAAGATGGAATAATAGAGAAGTCCAGTGTTCTCTGGAAAAGCTCACTATCTTAGGGATCTTATCCATTTCCAAGAAGGCATTAGAAATGCTGCAATAGGAATGCTCTGGACTCTTGTGTCTGACAAGTCAGGCGACCTGGGCCAGCCCCTGGTCCCTGCCCCAGCCTAACCCTGGGGAATGCCGGAGAAGTTAAAGCAGCATGTTAATCTGAGAAGAAAACATCAGGAAACCCCCAGGAAAAGAAAGGGAAGTTGTGACCTGCTGGGGGAAGTAACTGGGGATTTGGGCAGAGGAAGTTTGCATTCAACAGTTTGGGACTATTTGAGCACACCTCTTTTTTCCCCTTGCTCTAAGGCCTTGTGGGACAAACAGCAGTATCTGTCTTGTGCTGTGGACATGGGCAAGGATAACATCAGGGAGGCAGTGGAGTCAGCTGATCGATCCATTACTGAACATTCCTTTCTCTCTTTCTTCTCCACCATACTCTGAGCAGTAGGTAACTACACTTGGGAAAAGTTATCTTGAAGAGCAATGCCTGGGGCAGAGAATGAAAATCTTACCGAAGCGGCAGAACCATGTGTGTGCAGGGCTGGTGGTCAAATTCAGATTATAATACAGTGGACTTTTTACTGTGCCCTGTGCCATATACTCTTCCTATTCTTAAATCTAGCAAGAAGGACACCTTGGGCTGGGCTTAGGCCCCTCTCTCCAGGAGAAAATAAGCTCACAGACATCTGAGGGGTACAACACAATGAAAGAAAGACTACAAACTAAGCAAGCTGTCCTTGTATTGGTGATAATTAGTGCTCGTCAAATTTCTATGTGCTCATCTTTTATGTTCCAGCCTTCCTTGCAGCTGGGTTAAGGCCATGTAACTAGTTCTGGTTAATGGGATATGAGTTCTCTACGGTTTTTTTTTTTTTTTTGCTATTATTTTTGTGACTTCGAGCAGCAGTCCCTAACTTTTTTGGCACCAGAGACTGGTGCTCCTATGAGAATCTAATGCCTGATGATCTGAGGTGGAGCTGAGGTGGTGATGTTAGCGCTGGGGAACAGCTACAAATACAGATGAAGCTTCACTCGCTTGTCCACCACTCACCTCCTGCTGTGCGGCCCGGTTCCTAACAGGCCACAGGCTGGTTCCAGTTTGTGGCCTGGGAGTTGGAAACTCCCGACTTAGAGTGAAGAACTCCAAAATGGTGAAGGTACAATGTGGAAGCAGCCTGGGTTATAGTTTGAGAAAAACAAGGAAAGTTGCCTGTGAATGAGAAATAGTTCTGTTTGTGTTAGCCACTGAAATTTCCAGGATTACTTGTTACTGCAGCACAACTAATCCTAGCCTGAATATTATGTCACTTTGAAAATCTGGAATAATCAAATAGATCGGGGATTTAAAACAGCACAACAGCGGGGAGCCAAGGGCTTTGATGGAGACATGACCAAGTCCAAGAACCACACCCCACACAACTAGTTCTGAAAATGGCACAGATATTCCATAGAGAAACTCCTATCACAAAGATACGAATCTCTTAAGGGCACAGGCCCCAAGTTCTTGAGGAACATGTGCTTTACCAAGAAGAACAATAAGAAGGGCCTGAAGAAGATACAGGCCAACAATGCTAAGGCTATGAGTGTACGTGCTGAGGCTATTTCAAGGCCTTTGCAATGTCCAGGGAGGTCAAGCCCAAGATCCCAAAAGGCAGCAGCCACAAGCTCAATTGACTTGTTTACATTTCTCACCCCAAGTTTTGGGAAACGTGTTCATGCCCGCATCACCAAGGGTCTCAGGCTCTGCTGGCCAAAGTCCCAGGCCAAAGCTGAAACCAAGGCTCTGGCTGAGGCTGCAGCTCACCTTCAGCTCAGGCACAGGCTCCCAAAGGTGTCCAGGCTCCCACGAAGGCTACAGAGTAGAGGCCCCTGTCTGCCCATGTAAAGACGGAAGGACTGGTGTGACCCATGGGCTGCTGTTCGCATGGGGTTTGTGTCCTTCTGTGATGTTTATAGAGATAAACCTGAGGCAGGGTCTTTCAAAATAAATAAACAAATAAAATAAGCACAATAAAGAATATCAAAGACAGAGGATATTCGTAACATGATTTAGGGACAAGAAAATATAAAAGAATATATTGTATATAGTGTTTATATATTTTTTAAAAAGGTTAAACTATCAAACTCGAGAGATAGGATACATAGTAGAATGTATATAGTTGAAGAAATTATTAGTGAACTGCAATATCAGATGCAGAAAGATTCCCAGAAGAGAAATTATAGTACAATCAGGAAATGAAAGGGAAGAATTAAATAGAACAAGGAGGGGCAATACTGATAACTGATGATAATGAACTATGAATTGAGGACTATAAATAACTCAAATCTGCATCTGACTTTATAAAAATAGGAAAATAGGAAAAAAACAAAAGTAAAATAAATATATGACCAGCATCAAGAGTCTGGGTTCTGGACCTGATTCTAGCTTGCTAACATGCTGTGTATCTTGGGCAAATAGTTCAGCCCTCTGAAGTCTCACTTCCCTAACCTACATAATCTTAAAGAGAAGGAATCAGACAGCTTGGGACTGACTCCTAGCTCAGTGACTACTTGCCCTCTTTACATACTCATTTCTTTATATGTCAATTAAAGGTAATAATATGTAATAATACAATGACATGTTCCTGGCACACAGTAGGTACTTCCCACTCCCTTTATTTTAGAAAAATTCTAGGTCAAAAATTCAGATTCTAGTTCAATACAGTTATTTTACAAGTGAAAAATTAAAAAAATAGAGAGATTAAATAATTGTCAGAAAACATATTCATTAGGTAAGTATTTCAATTGTGACTGGAACTCAGCTCTGCTGTAGGACTGTAGGTCCCTCCAGCAAATCACTAGTTGTTCACTGATGATGTTGAGCTTAATCATTAGAAAACTAGATCTCCTTTTATGGGCATTTCATTTTTTATAAGTTATTCAGTTTCTCATTTAACCTAATGAAATAGTCTCATTTTACAGCTATCGAGTGAAGAGGTTGGTGGTTTGCTCCACAGCACTGGGAAAGTTAGGAGCTGCGAAGGATTAGAACTTGCTTTTCCTTAAAATGAACTCCAGGGTCAAGAGAAAGAAAAAATGTGAATAAACTTATACCCCATAAGAATGATACTATCTTTAATATCTCTTCAAGGGCAGTGAAGGAATATTATTTTCCATTATTGTATTATTTTCTATTATAAATATAGTAAATGGTTAGTTAGAAAATTGGAAAATATGAAAATGTATTAGGAAGAAAATAAATGAGAGTGCCACCATCTAAACAACATCATTCTTAGTTCTGGTAAATTTCTTTCTCTTTTATTTTCCAGTAAGATCTTATTCATACATTCAAGTGTATAAATTTATATTTTGCCATTGACCCTTAACATTATAACATAAGTGCTTCATGTTATTTTATATTCTCCTTAACACTTCTTATTAAATGGTCATATAATATTTTATTGAGAATAGAAATTTATTTAACTATTCCTCTGATAACCACTTGGGCTGTTTCCAATTTTCTGCTGTTACAATAGGATTGTAATAAATCTTTTTATGAATAAAAGTTTCTGTATTAAAGACTATTGGACTAAAGAATATAAACAATTGCAAAGCTTGTGGCACAGAGTAATTCTCTAAAAGGATATATTCAATCTATATATAAACTGTCATTTTAAACTTTCAGTTTATTAATTTTAAATTTATTATTATACGTATTTATATTTAAAATAAAATAGAAGCATTTAAAAAATTAATGTGATGATTGTGAACATTTTACATGATGCAGAGATGAATAATGTTGAAAATGAAATTACTCCATAATGCTATTTCATAGAGTAATTACTGTCTACAGTTTGTTGTATATTCTTCTGGATTTTTTGATATGCATATACTGACATTTATTGCTGTTATTATTAGTTTTAGAAACATGCATAGCTCTTTGCATTTTGTCTTTTTCATTTATTGGTAGACGTTATATATCTTGTCACATTGGCACATGTAGATCTACTTCATTCTTTTTAGTAGCTGCATGGTGTGAAATTAACACAATTTCTTTATCTTATCTCCTTCAATAGACATTTGGGTGAGTTTCAAGTATTCTCTTACAAACAATGCTGCAATGAAAGTTCTTGTATATGTCTTTTATTATTAATGAAAATTTACTGCTGTGAAAATGTGACTTTAAAAATAATTGTTAGCAAGATCATTCTCAGTGAGCTGAAACATATGATATTTAAACATCATTTAAATTTTAAAATTTGAATTTCGTCATTTCCATTAAAACTAGATTAAAATCACAATGATCTTTTCCTCTTATATAGGAACGAATTTTCTTGCCCAGATGGGACATAAAGCTCCTTAAATTGAAATTCATTGCATAAGGGCTCTGATGGCCCTTAACAGATGGAAGAGCAATCTCATTTGGATGGTTAGGTTACGTAATTCAGTGCTCATCACAGAACTCTTCAGATAGCCTCAGACAAGAGGTTCTGTGGCAAAGGCAGGTGAAGAGGCTGTGGATTTACTCTACTGGTTTCTTTGTGTGTATTTATTTGTTCGTGTCAATTAGACTAAAATCTGAGATCCAAGCAGTATAACATGGTCTTGCCTAATGACTAACCTTGGGACCTCAAAAATCAAGCATTTGGATACCAGTTGGAATTCAAATAGTTTCTTTTTAAACGACCTTGGGAGGATCGGTCCACCTCTCTGAAGGTCTCATTTTCGTAAGTATGCCAGACAAGGCCTCTATTAGGAGGATATGATATTAATATTGAATATTAATATTCATTCACAGATATTTATTGAGCCCTATGTGCCAAGAACTGTTCTAAGTAGTAGGGGTGTAGGTAGAAATAAAATAGATGGTGATATTACTTTTCTCAGCTGGAGATAATCAATTGATCTACTTGGATTTAATCAACATACCCCCACCAAAATTTAGCCTTTATGCATTTCATCTTGTTAGTAATTAAGGCTACACCATAGCAAACTTATTAGCCAAACCAAAAAAACTTGTCTGAACTTATCCACTCAACAAGATTCTCTTTCTCCTGCCTTATATTATGCCTGCATTGCTAAAGTTAACACATAATTTCAACACACACTATAATTCCTTCCTTCCTTCCTTCCTTCCTTCCTGTAACAGTGCCTAGAATAAGCACCTAGAACAGTGATTGGTACATAATAGGTGCAAAATAAATTTTTGTTGACTTTTTAATTCACAAATATGAATTGTCCAAACTTCAGGCACTGTGACTAGCTTTGGAGTATATACAAGGATAAATAAAATACTATTTTTGCTTTTAACAATCTCAATCTAGTTAGGAGATAGGCATATCAACCAGAAAATAATGAATATTTTAAGAATCATGTGCACAAGTGTGTCTAACCCCATCTTCCTAACTAAAGTTGTTATTTCTCATTTTACTGTACTATTCTTTGACTACTCCAGACTTTTTAATTTGCCTAAAATTGGCAGACCAGATACGTCAAAACAACTTTTTTGTTACTGTGCTTTGGTGAATAAGAGATTACATTTTCTATCCTTTTCAAGGATGTGTTTGAAGGCAGAACTGGTTAAATGTTTTATTTGTGAAGATCCTAATTCCATGGTAACCACGACAAATGAACTTTTGCTATAAGTTTTGATGAGCTTATTTTTAGTTAGAACAATTACATTTTTTGTTATTTAAGAGATCCCTTAATCTAATCTGATCTCTGATTTTTAACTTTCTCTCAGTCAAAGGCTGTGGTCGGCTAGACAAATCAGAATCAATTTATTTTTCAAACCAGTAGCATAATCTGTGAATCATTGGTCTCAGGCAGATTTGATGATATTTATTGTAGGATTGCTAGACATCCTAAATCTTCTTTCTCATATTTATGCATATTAGGAAGATCAATGAAATTCAAGAAAAATTATTCGGTGCTTTCCGTAGAATTACGTTTAAATGTGAAGAAGTAGTGGATCTGAGAAATTTTCATTTCCCGTAGGTCACTTTTAATGTTCTACCCATAGATGGCAGCAAGTGACCACTCTGATAAATCATTAGGCCTCTAGCCAGTCCTTGTCAGGCCCATATGCTATAAAACAGTAGTGAAGGGAAGAATGTGGAAGATGACAAATTACATCTCTGGAGGATGCTTCAGTTTGTTGTCTAAGATGAGACTCTTCTCTTCAGAGCAGGAGGACTTTGTTTTGTTTGATTGTCCTTCTGAGGCTTAAGAGAACCCCAGCAGCATTAAAGGAATGGTCAAAGCCGGCAGGGAGGGTCAAGGCCGAGCAGGGAGGGCTTGTGGCTTGGGGATTCCCTGGATTGTCCAGTTTTTTTCTGCCTTTTGCCTCAACTCATTCAACTTGAGTGTTATGAAATGCAAATTCCTCTGATAATTCAGCCTTGTCCATTTGGTACGTGTAGATCGGGAGTTGGAGTCACTCTCTCATTTCCCAACTTCCTAGTAAATTGAATTCTGTGGCAGCCCCTGTCTGAGTCCTCATGTGTACCACGGGCCCCATGAGTTTGGGAAGTCAACCTGCAGATGACTTTAGACAGAATAATTTAAATAAGGTATAAATGGGTATCTATATATACAAAAAAGGCATATATTATGCTTTTTATTCTGTGCTTATTTGTCAAGTATTATACCAAATACTTTATATACAGCATCTCATTTACTACTCACAAGAGCTCTGTAAATTCGAGGTTATGAATTGTATTTGATCAATGAGGAAATGGAAGTGAATTAACCTGTTCAAGTCTACAAATCTGGTTTAAACTGCTTTGACTAGTTCAAGGAGGCTCCTTCTTGAAAGGTGGCAAGACTTTGACCTTCTCAGTCAGTACTTACAGATTACTTCCATGTGCATTACAAAAGATTTCACACAGGTGTGAATGGGTTAGGGAAGACAAAGTGTGAGGCATTGCTATACTCAGGAAGACAGCTTTTTCTTAAACTTCGTTATTATTATTTTTGAATCTGGGAGAAGAGGCAGGTCAGAATGCATAGATGGTGGTGAGGGAGTGTTAAAAAGAAGAAAGTGAAGGAGCAGGAAATAAAATTGCTTGGGGATTTGGGAATTTTTGAGAGGTGAAGTGAAATAATATGCAAAAGTGTCCATGAAATAGTGCCCGTTTCATTTTTTATTA
>NW_011888861.1:6013949-6039983 GCF_000151845.1 Pteropus vampyrus | reverse complement strand
TATTATTATTATTCTACAGGCATACCTTAGAGATATTACAGGTTCGGTTCCAGACCACTGCAATAAGGCAAGTATTGCAATAAAGCAAGTCATAATCTTTTTTGGTGATGGAGGGTCTTATCTTCGAGCTGTAAAAGAAATGTAACATCTGTGAAGCACAATAGAGCGAAGCTTGCTAAAACAGGCTATGCCTGTATATGGAAGGTCTTTGGTTCACTCCTGTCAGTACTGTTTAACTTCCTATTGAGTACCTTCTCAGTATTAAACTAGGTGGAGAGGGGCATATAGTGCTTGGCAGGTACAGTGGGTTATCTGCCCAACAACCATTTCCCCTTTTCCTTCCTCTCAGAACCCCACTTCTTTTTTTATTTGGCAATGTGCCCAGCTCTAGGGAATGATGTGATAGGCCTATGCCAATCATGGTTTTAGATTTCCCTTTGACAATGATTGGCCCAGAGATGAGTTCACTAAGATTTAAGCTGCTGAGGAATTCTGGGAAAAATGCTCCTCTTTGATTAAAGGGAGAAGCATGATGAGAAAGGCCTTTTGTTACATCCCATTTCTTCCTATTTGGATGTAGTTGTGTGAAAACATGAAGTTTACAGCTATGCCAGTCATTTGGTAATTATAAGAGGGACTACAGTGAACTTACTGGATGAGGAGAACAGAGACATAGCAAGAACCCATCCTTGGCTGGATAGTCTGAGCTGCAGGAATTGCCTTCCTCTAGACACCTTTGTGTGTGTGTGTGTGGGTGGGTGCGCGCGTTCATGTGCGTGTGAAATGACCTGTGACTACTTTTAGTCAGTTATTCCCTTTCTTGTAGTTGAAAGCATCCTATCCAGTGTAAATTGCTATGGTCTGAATGTTTGTGTCCTCCCCAAATCCATATATTGAAATCTAATGCCCAAGGTGATGGTATCAGCCTTTGGGAGGTGCTGAGGTCATGAAGCTGGAGATCTCATGAATGGAATTAGAGTTCTTGTTAAAGAGACCCCAGAGCAATCCCTTTGCCTTCTACCATGTGAAGTCATAGAAAAAGATGAACTAGAAAGTGAGTCCTCACCAAGACGAATCTACTACACCTTTAGGCTTGGACTTCCAGCCTCCATAATTGTGAGGAGTAAATGTTTGTTGTTTAGGCTACCCAGTATATGGTATTTTTAAATAGCAGCCCAAATGGACTAAGACACAGATATTTTAATAATTTAACATTTCGCTACTATAAATGTGAAAACCATCTGGGATATACGCCGTTAGTTTGTCTCAGTGTCCCCTGAGGCTGAGCTATCTTTCTTCTTTCTGGCATTTCATTCACTTTAATCATCTGATTTTGTGCACACACATTCCAGCTTTACAAATAAAGTCCCTAAAGAGAAAACAAAACCAAATTAAAACTTTGCTTAAACAAATTGATCCTATAAAATCCTTTTGGAGTAAAAGCTGATGAAACAAATGTGTCTCTAGTGCCGGGATGTTCAGGGCTGTTAAGCAGGGCAAAAGTCCAAGAATGGAAAAAACCTCCAACAAAAGAAGCCCACACGAGTAATTAGGGATGTAGGAAAGGAAGCTCAGATTGCAACTCCAAAGCTGTGATATTGTGCCAATAAGAGAGCCTTCAGAGCAATGGGATGAATTAATTTCCAGGCCACATTTTACAAATTGGCACCTCTTCAGTTTGCCTTCACCCCAAACCCCAAACAACCATCACTTTCCACACAAAACAGAAAGACAAAACAAATCTTTGATGTGCACTCTCATTTGATAGCTAAACAAAATGCCACAGCAATGACCCTGATGGAAGTTACATCTGGGCCTGGAGCTCTACGTGGGATGAAATACTTAACTAATTAATTCAGCAAACAAACTGCCAATAAAGGGCAAGAAACCATGTTAGGAGGGAAGATGCCATGCTAGAGGCTACGTGGGATTCAAAGATAAGACATCAAACTTTGCGGTTTAGGAGGTTTCATTCCTGATATATGCAAATACCACTCCAACACAAAATGTAAGGTAGTAAGTTCTACAAGAGAGATATAAGGTCAAGTGCTATGGGAAGTACCAGGTGGGAGAGATTCCACCTCACCAACAGGATGGAAGATTGCTTCATGAAAGTATGGGCATTCGAAGTGAGTTTTGAGGGAAGGGTAATATTTGAATGTGGGAAGAATTGAGGAAAAGGACATTCCAAGTAGAATAAACCTATCACTACAGAAGGACACTATATTTTCATTTAACTGTGTTGTGAAGACAATGTAGTAAGCATTATGAGGAGGAATGTAAATTAGTACCAGATCACAGAGAGCAAAGGAGTTGGGAAAGATTGTCATTCTAGAGGCAATGGGGAGTTACAGAGTGTTCAGGAGCAGGGCATGGCGTGTTTGAAGCTGGGCTTTAGGAAGATGGGGCCACAAACAGTGAGATGACTACAGGTTGAGGGGAGACTGAAAACTACATAGCCAGTTAAAGAGCTATTGTGATACTTCAGATAAAATATGGTAAAGTTCTTACTAGGGTCATTAAAATGAAAGTGAGCGAGAAGATGGGTTTAAAACTTAAATATAAACATAGGGTTAATAGAAAGTGGCAAATGGCCAGAACGCAGAGGAACTGTTTCCCCAGGCTTTCATCTCTAATGCGAGTTTCTACAGGGACAGAGTAGCCTCCCAGCCTACAGGTCCTGTTTTCATTAAAATCAAGACTTCTAATGAATGTCTTTCCTGTTAAATGAGTTAACTAAAGCCCCTTGTGATTCTACAATCTTCATTAGCTTACACAACAGGCAGCTTTGGAGGATTTCTGGCTTGCTATCTTTCTCCAGCAAGCTGTCACTGATGAGGCCAACAATGAATGGCACTGGTCTTGGCGACACTGGATATCCATTCATGGGAACCTGGACTAGAACCAGCAGACCTCTTAACTTCCAATACACTTTATTATTAATCACATTCAACTTTAATATTTGCTAAGCTCTTGCTAAGGCAGTGTCATAGAGAATGTCGAAGAGCATTCAAGAAAGGGTGTGTGTGTGGGGGGGAGTGTGTGTGTGTGTGTATGTGGGGGGGTTGCCTAGCGGATAAAGTCCCAGCTCCTCAGCTCAAAGGACAAGAGTCCCCTGAGGCTTTAGATATTGAGAGTAATCAGTGGGTGAGAAAATCTGGGAGGGAACAGTTAGACTCTGTGAGATTCTATTCACCAGGAAAGCATTTTTTCCAGGGCTAGATTTTACTATCCTGGGCTTTAATTTTACTAAAGAAAATGACTTTTTCTTACATTGGTTCATTCAGTTGTGGTCCTTGCTACTGCCCCAATTCAATTTCCTGCCACTAGTCCGTAAACACCCTGAATCCTGGCCATGCTGAATCGAGCCCTCAGAAATAGATATGCTGATGGCTCAGCAACTCAGTGCCTTGCATCTGTTGTTTCTTCTACCTGGGATGACCTCCCTTCCTTTGTTATCTCAAGAGTCATTGGGAGAATTACCTTCTTGGTGCCCTTCAGGGCCTGAAGCATGATCTGCAGTTTGGCACAGAGCACTCACCACCTGTGTTGCCATCAACTGTCACCCTTATCTGTCCTTTTCAGACTGCCTTCGCTTGTGGATGGGGCTGCCCCTTCTTCATCTCTAGTTCTCTGGCCTAGCTCAGAGATTGAGCATGAAAGAGAGGCAACACAAAAGAATAAAATCTTTGAGACCCCGAATTGCCAAAGTCATCCTGAGAAAAAAGAGTGAGGCTGGAGTCATCACTATGACTGACTTCAAATTATACTACGAAGCGACAATAATCAAAATAGCATGGTATTAGCAGAAAAACAGACACACAGACCAGTGGAACAGAATTGAGAGTCTAGAAGTAAACCCATGTTTATATGGGCAAATAATTTTTGACAAAAAAGCCAAAAACATTCAGTGGAGAAAGGAAAGCCTCTTCAATAAATGGCGTTGTGAAAACTGGAAAGCCACCTGCAAAAGAAGGAAACTAGACTGTCATCTATCACCACACACCAAAATGAACTCAAAGTGGATTAAGGACCTGAATATAAGACCTGAAACAATAAAATGCATAGAAGAAAACATAGGGACTAAACTCAAGGACCTTGGACTTAGAGAGGATTTTATGACTCTCACCTCAAAGGCAAGGGAAGTAAAAGCTAAAATAAATGAATGAGACTACATCAAACTAAAAAGCTTCTGCACAGCAAAAGAAATTGTCAACAAGGTAAAGAGATGACTATCTGAATGGGAAAATATATTTGTAAGCAACACCTCTGATAAGGGCCTAATATCCAAGATATACAAAGAACTCATACAACTCAATAACAATAAAAAAACAAATGATCCAATCAAAAAATAGGCGGAGGACCTGAACAGATACTTCTCCCTAGAGGACATACAAATGGCCAACAAATATTTGAAAAGATGCTCAACCTCATTTGTTATTAGGGAAATGCAAATCAAATCCACAATGAGATACCATGTCACATCTGTTAGAATAGCTACTATAATCAACAGGACAAGTAATAACAAATGTTGGAGAGGATGCGGAGAAAAAGGAACTCGTATATTGCTAGTGGGACTGCAAATTGGTAGAGCCGCTATGGAAAACAGTATGGAGGTTCCTCAAAAAATTAAGAATTGATCTCCATATGATCCAGCAATCCCTCTACTGGGTATTTACCCCAAAGACTTGAACACTCATATCTGAAAAGATATTTGCACACCAATGTTCATAGCAGCATTATTCAGGACATGGAAGCAATCGAAGTGTCCTACGATAGATGATTGACTAAAGAAGCTGTAGTACATATATACAATGGAATATTATTCAGCCATAAGTAGAGATGAAATACTGCCATTTGCGACATGGATGGACCTCGAGATAATCATACTAAGTGAAATAAGCCAGACAGAAAAAGTTGAAAATCACATGATATCACTTATATGTGGTATATAAACCTAAAAGCAACAAATGAACAGGACAAACAACAGAGACTCATGGACATGGACAATAGACCAGTGATTACCAGAGAGTAAGGGGGAAGGGAGGATATAGATGGGGTAAAAGGGGTCAAATATGTGGTGATAGAAAGAAATCTAACTATGGGAGGTGAACACACAATGTAAACATATATATGCCTTACTATTAAAATGTTCAGCTGAAACTTAGCAGATTTCATTAACCAATGTCACTATAAAAAAATAAATTAAAAGAAAAAAGAATAAAATCTTTGAATTGGCTAATGTTCATTAACAGGTAGTAGGCTAGTATCTTACTTAGTGGACTTTTTCTTCTCTTAATATATTTGTTCTAATTTTTTAAAAAACTGTGGCTCTTCCCCTTATTAATGGTTGACATAGTCCCTAGATTTCATCAATTCCCTCTGTTGATTTAGATCCTAAGTGTGTTCTGGGGTAGTGCTTTTGCTGGTAAGGTAAAGACTCCACTAAAATGAGATCAAGGAAAAGGAAAGGTTATTATAAGGACATGACTATATTTGATAGTATCCAAGGGCAGAAAACAAAGCTGTGGTCACTTCCTGTGAACTAGAACCTGAAACTGGGAAACCATCCACCAGAACCCCATTCACTTGGTGTTTACCGAGGGCCCACTGCACCAGGTGCTATTCAGCATGAAAGAGACAGGCAAGTTCTTACAGTCTGGGACCTTGCATTCTAGAGGATAGTGTAGTGGCCAATAGACTTGTAAATGAATGACGATTTTAGAAGATGATGTTTTGAAAACAATAAAAGAGCATAATGTAGTAGTGAGAAACTGGGTGCTATTTCAGATTGGGTGGTCAGGAAAGTTCTCTTTGAGCCAGTGACATTTGGGTGGATAGATGAAACACATAAAAGAGATAAGTGGGGGTGGGGGGGCGGCATATTCCATGTTAGAAAATGGAAGGGCAGAGGACTCAGACAGAAATGCAGTTGATATGTTCAAAGAACAAAAAGATAGCTTGTGAGGTTGCCCTTTAGGCCTTTTGGGGCCATGGAACTCTTGTCTGTATTTTTCTCTTTACTATTATTGCTTGTCTTCCTCCTGCCTTGAGATTAGCACAGCAGTTACCTTCAGCCGTGTATTATGACATCTCAGCTATATCCGCTTCCACCATCTGGTCTCAGTTTCTTCTTTCAGGAGAGATAATCTAATTGGCCCACCTCTTCTTCCTTAACACAGAATCCTTCATGGCCGCCAAAAGCCTGGGAGGCATTGCTGGCACTTTCCTTTCTTTTGTGTCCTGGAGGAAACCCCTGACTAAGCCTTCTCCATTCTTCCTCCAAAATGCCTTTTTAATCTTTTCGCTTTTCTTCATCTCCACAGCTATTACCTATCCGGTCCAACTCAAAATCACCTCTCATCTGTTAAATTAGTGTACTCACTGTTTTCATCTTGCTCACTTCAAATCCATTGACCATAAAAAAGAGCGCTCTTCAAAAAATTGCTAACTGGGAGGATAGACTCATTCATGTTGGTGATGCCAGAAGCTTTGGGGTGGATTTTTTCAGCCCCTACCTCCTTGTTGGGAAATCTGAAACACCTCTGGGGAAATATAAAGTGAGATATTAGTGATTGGAAGGTTTGTTTTTGTGAATGGTATGGAGGCAGCAACACTGGGAACCACCCCTCTAGCTAAATGTTTTGGGACTCAGTATTGGTTTGCTCTTGTTAGTGTCACATTGATCTTATGCTGAGTTTTAATAACTGTGCTTTTCCTTTCCCCAAGCTTCCCCACACCTTCCCCCACTTCCTTCATCGACTACTGACCTATACTACCATTATTAGCCATCAATTAGGATCATGTTGACTACAGATATTGTTCACCCACTAGAATAGGTTCTTCCTAGGAGCTGCACCTGCACCCTTTGAAATCCTCCTTGTGCTCTCTGCCTAGGGTTGCCTGATTTAGCAAATAAAAATAGAGGTGGCCCAGTTAAATCTGAATTCTAAATAAAGACAAGAATAATAAGTTTTAAAATCTGTATGTCCCAAATATTACACATCCTGTGTTTTATCGGGCAACTCTACCCTGCCCTTTGCCTAGAGTACTCCCCACCCCACTTGAGCAGAGCTTGTTCCAGATCTCCACTCCTGCCTAAACTTGCCACATCTGGCTATAGTTAACAAGCCCACATCTGAGTATTTCCTGTGATCCGCGTGTACCTTGCAGAGCAAGGTGTGCTCTCAAAGTGATGGTGAAGCGTCAGTGGACGCGTTGCCTTGCATCTTTCCTTTGACACATTGTGTACCTCATCCATGAAGAGCCTATCTGGTCACAACACCCTTGGCTTGCCTTTGATGGTATAGAATTCTTCGTTTATAATGTTCAAAAGATCTAGTCACAAAGAGAGCCTTTAAAATAGTTTTACTATTATAATGAAGTGTAGAACACATAGTTCCCCTTTGATACCTCTTCTAGTCTCTTACTCCGGTAATATTATAGCATCAGAGTCACAAAGAACCTTTGTTCAATGAGCTTTACTGAAAAATCTAATTCAAACTTATGAAATCCTTTCCTGGGGATAAGGGCAGACTTCAATAACCTCATTTTATAGATGAGGAAACTAGAAACAAATTATTTCCATTCCACTAAGGGTTCATTTGCAGCTGTGTCAGGAATCAACAAATAAATAAACGATGAATTTTAAACAGATGACATTAGATCTAGTTCATAGTCTGACACATTTTTGTCACTGAAAGGAGATATGCTGTGCGTGTGGAGAAGGTCTGATGCCAGGGAGCCCTGGAAAGAGATGTGAGCCTCTATTTAATGACTAAGGAAAAGGAAGCAACATCTTTACACTCACTTTCCAAATGCAACTCTTTTGAACACAGACAAAAGTTCATTTATTTAAAATAAAATTTATTTAAATCAGATTAAAGCACATCAAAAGTTTACTGTGATCTGATCAATATCAAATTATACTTTTGGCTGAGGTATCATGCTGGACCTGTCCATAGAGACCTTTTGCCAAAGAACTGATGTATTTGTTTCTTTAACTCTGTTCCCTGCCATTTTCCCTACTGACAAATAATATGTATATATTTTTAAATGGGCTGCATAATAAACACAAGAGGATAAAAAATGATGAATTAGATCTTCTAATCCCATCTACTTTTGGCGGTATTCTTCAGGATTCCTAGAGGATACATTTCTCTAATTAGCACAACGTTTCTCACACTGATACTGATTGATATGTCAGATAGCTCAGTGGTGAAATACATCACCACTACCAATCACTGACAATATTTTTTCACAATACTTGGTTAAGTAGCAAGGTAATTTCAAAATTCATCTTATCTTTGTGGAATAAATCACAGTGAGAAGTTAGTTTCCTTTAGTTTAATAAGCAATTATGGAATTGTTTGACATTGATAAGAAAGCTGGATGCCTGTTTTATTTCTTTACTGCTAAACCATTAGGGTAGTTCATAGTCTGTTGTCAACAACACATTATACACAGAGCTCATTTCAAGTTAGGCAAAATTCTTGTCATTTGACTGGATCTTTTATTTCTCTAAGAGATTAACTATGATGAAGGAATTCAGCATGTTAATTGGGCATCTTTTGTGGCTTTTGAAACAAATATGATTTAAACTTTCCTGAATGGCTACTGGTTTTTTGGTCCCAGGGACTAATATGCTTCCTTTGAGCCAGGATGTCCATACCGCTTATGAGCAGTGTATGAAGGAGTGCATTTTTCTCTACTTTCAGGGATAGGACAGTCAACGCTTGCCTTTTACAGAAGATTTACCTGGTGCCCTAAAGGGGGCTATTGGGAGGAGAGGAATTGGTGAGTTCTGAATTTTCAGTTTCTATAGATTCGGCAGGGTGTTTGTTTTCCTTTTTCAAATCTTCTGAATGGCTAGAGCTGGGTTTTTCCAATCAAAAATTTAAATTATCCATGAAAAATACTAATTTTAAGATATAGACAACAATAGTATTTTTTTTTTTATGCGTTTTGAGTGGGTTGATATCACCTCATTAAACAATGTCAGAACATGACTTGAAGGCAAGGGTTGATGGAGTTTTTGCCTAATGAGGTTGTAATGAGAAAACATTGACGTTTTCCTTTATTTTCCGCCTGTTCCAAATCTCATGGCTTAATGGAATAAAACAAATTTGAACTCAAGCTCTCGAATAATTTAAAGATATTTCTTAGTTTCTTAGTGTGTAGTGGTTAAGAGTCTAATATTTCTGCTACTAAATAACCATGTGGCTTTGGATACAGAGTGTAATAAATATTAGCTATTATTATGATTTATAATTGAGAAAACATAAGGGTTCGGGTAGACAAATTCCAAATTATACACCAAGAAATTTTTTATACAAATGCTTGAGTAGGGATAGCTATTTATTTTACACATTAGGGACTTGATGATAATAAACAGAATGTAAACCACTTTAGATATTTGCTGCATTTTGTTAAACCTGGAAATTTTAACATAAAAAAATAAAATTATTATGAATGCTGATCTGGTGATTGGAACTTTTCATTTATTTTGCTAACTTACAATAGATAAAAATATCTCTTCGATTTTGTTAATAATTTTAAAATCAGTTCAGGGGTGAAGATAATTAAGTTTTGATGGCTCAGTCATAGAACCAATTACCTTATTTAAAGGAAGATGAAAGATATATTATAAATATAGACTAACCTGAATTGAAGGTTAACAGAATAAGTGACAGATATAAGAAAGGAGAATAATAGTAGTAATAATAGCCAAAATTGATTTAGCATTGTATATGGTCAGGCATTGTAATTAGAGTTTTTCATGAATTCATTGACCTCATTCTTACAACTCAATGAGGTAAGCAACATTATAATCCTCATTTTACAGATGTGGAAACTGAGGACTAGATTATTAAACTGCTTGCCCAGGTCATGTAGCTGATGAACAGTAGAGCTCGGACTCAGGACCAGGTAATCTAACTTTAGAATCTGTGGTAAAATTTTTCTAAATTATAAACAAATGAGCGAATGTTTGTATAAAACATTTTTTTAATAAATTGAAATTAACATAAATTGCTCTATTATGGCACATCTGTGAATTGGGAAGCATAAATGAGGTAATTATATTTTAACTAAAAGTTAAGAATATTAGCTGACTTTGGATTACTTAATGATTTTTTAGCATAAGCACTATTTCTAAAATAGAGCTGTCCAATATGCCACATATGGAATTAAGATTTTTTCTAGTAACTACATTAAAGTGAAAAAAGAAAACAACAAATGTCATGATTTTGATGTTTTATTTAACCCAATATATTAAAATATTATTTCAATATGTAATCAATATAAACATTATTAATGAGATATTATACTTCTTGGGGCTATTCTTTTAAGTCTTTGAAATCTGGTATGCATTTTTTACTTACCGAAGATGTCACTTTGAACTGGCCCTGTTTTAAGTGCTCAATAGCCACATGTAGCTAGTGGTTACTGACTTGGAGATCTTTTTAGAAAAGTATATTCATTATTTTACATATTTTAAAAATGGTGGGAATAGGAAAGGCCAGTCATACATACATACAATAATTGCTCAGCTCTAGTACCTTCATTTCCAATTTAACTAATTGGATTAACAACTGCCACTTAACCTGTTTAAATGATATCCCCTGGCAGGTAAGGTGACAAGTTTTAGAAGGACGATTTCCTTACAGTCTTGTAATTTTGTCTAAGAGCTAGAATAGAGCAGACCTTAATATAAAACTAACTTTCCTTAGGAAAAGTGAATATATACAAGAATACTTACCTCACAGAATAATGCAGAACCAGTTTACTAAGAAATTCACTAAGTGTGGACCCAATGTGGACTTTTCAAGCTTTCAGCACCTGAGGGCAAGAATGGTCAACTCAAGTTCCTTGCTGTTGTGTATTCAGTTGACAAACATTTATTAAGGATTTTTGTTTTGATTCTTCATTGGAAAAAATTACTAATTCATTTTAATTGAAAAGAAAAATCAAATAGACCAAACGATACTGAATTGTTTAGAGCCTCTTTAATTTTTACGCTAGTTTCAGAGATAACCACTGTCAACGATTAGGTATGTATACTCCTAGACCTTTATCTATATGTCTGTGTCTATGTTTCTATCCACCTATGTAGAAATTGTTTTGAACAGAAGTGGGATCACCCCACACATATTGTTCTGCAGCCCTTTTTTATTTAATAAGAAATCAACATCTTTCTATGTTTTATTTTATTCTTTTTAATGGTTGCATAGTATTATATGGCCTGAATGTGCCAAATTTATTTAACTACATCATTGCTAATGGACATAAAAGTTGTTTCAAATTTTCGCTGTTACAAAACTGCAGTGTACATCCTTGTACCTCTATGATCGCATGCTTGTATATTTCTGCTTGAAAGATTTCTAAGACTGGAGATAGCTAGGTGAAAGGTATGTACATTTAAAATTTTGACAAACATTGCCAAACTGCTTAACAGCCTGTGGGAAAGACCTCTCTTGACTTCGTCTGGAATTACCAATGTTCCCATTACAGGAAAGTAGCCATCCTTTCTGAGGAACAAGCTGTTTCTATTTTCCACTACAAAATGGATCTTATATTTTTATTAATTAATATGTGTGGCTGCAATTGGTAATAACATCGTTCTGCTTTACAGCTTCTTGGATAGGTAGCAAACACAGAAAACATCAGCTACCCTGAAGTTTTATAATAAGTTTTTGACATTCTTTTGATGATTCAGGAATGCAGGGAAATAAACGCCATGCTCCCTGGGGTCTAAATGAAGACACTGCAGGTTTTGGATTCAGTAACTGATCTTTCAAGAAGACATAGTATGGGGTGATGACTCATTCACCCTACGGTAGCTGTCCTCTAGCTCTGTTCTTTAGAGGAAGCATTACTGTAGGTCTGCTAGTACTTTTCCCTCCCTCTCCAAGAATTTCCTTAGGAGAGAGAATGCTTGGCATGTGCCAAGGTTAGCTTCGTCCTTCTCTCCTCCGGAGCGAGATGGCCTGCAGTGCATGGCTGGTCCTTGGCACAGAATAAGCCAGCGTTCATGGCAGATGCTTAGCAGTCACAGCCAGTAGCTGAATAGTGGCAGCAGCTGAGATTCACAATGCAGCCCGAAAGTTGAGTTTTAGCCTGTGAGGTTACAAGTGTATCCCGTGTTTACAATTAAAAAATAAAGCCCCCTCCCCCCAAGACAGATATAGGATTTGAGTGGAGAAAGACCAGATCCAGTCGAGGCGAAGCTTGGTGAAAGAGGGAGGATGAGCAGAAGGAGGTACGGTGTTCCTTGGCAGCTCCGTGCACGTTGCGGCAGTGGCAACGGGAGCGACAAGTACCAGTTGCTCAACATTTTATCAGTTTGCACTTCTCTTTCTTCTCTCTTCAGTGAATTTCCATTTTAAGGGTTCAGTTGCATAGAAGAAAGGTGCGCTGGGGGGCTTTCGGAATGTCCCGTGAGAGACAGCAAGGGGCAGGGGGTGCCTACCAGGATGGAAATAAGAATTGGCCTTGGGCCGCTCCTCTCTTGTTCCTCTTTCCTTCTTGCTGGGGCGAGACAAATGATTTGGTGAGCGAGATTGAGAAAGGGGTGTGTTTGTGGCGATGGTGGCCCTTGAGGGTGCTTGGCCCCTCAGAGCACCCGGACTACTGAGGACAAGAGCGGGGGTCCCAGCGGCGGGAGCGGCCCGGCGGGTCCCGGAACCTGTGTGCCCAGGGGTCCCCACCGGGCCAACAGCCCCGAGCGGTTGCCATGGTGACGCAGGGTCGGCGGTTCCGCGCAGTGGAAACAAAGCCTCCCGCCCGCCGGCTCGCTTGCTCCTAGCCCGAGCTCCTCCTCCGCGGGCGCCTCCCTCCCTCCCAGGCTTCGCGGCCGCCGGAGCGGCTCCCGGCCCCGCGCCTGCCGCCGCCGCCGGCCAGGTAAGGCGAGCGTGCCCGCGGTCTGGGTGGGGTCCCGCGGGCTCCGGGGGTTGGAGGTCTGCCTGCTGCAGGGAGCGGGCGCCAGGCCCGGCTGCACCCAAGTCTCCGAGGGGCGCGTCCCCGCTGGGAGATGGCCTCCCCCGCGCGGGAGAGCCTCCCGCCCGGCCACCTCTGCGCTGAACCCGGGGGACCACAGCGGTGGCCCGGCCGCAAACTTCGCGGCCAGCGGCGGCGGGCGGGCGGACTGAGCTTCCTCCTGGACACAACGGCCGGGGCCGTGGTCCTGGCGCCACTCGACGGTCCGCGCGGCGCCGGGCTCGGAGCTCCGGCTGTGTGCTTGTTAGATGTGATTTTATAGAGGCGATGGGTGGAACCTACCTACAGTATCTGCTTCACTGTTTCTCTGTTTCACTGTCTCTGTCTCTGTCTCTCTCGTTATCGAAGCGTGTAGAAAAATATTTCTAAATATGAAATATGAAAATATTTATCTTTAGACTTTCATAATTTCTTCTCATTGAGGACGGGATGGGAAGGTTGTAAAGGGAACACACAGACTTTTTTTTTTTTTTACAATCTCTGAAAAGTGAGCTAATTTTTCTATGCCTGTGACTAAAGCATTTTGAGGTGCTTCTGAAGTTCGTTTGGATTTTGAACATAACGACTGTTATCTCTGCGAGGTGTAGTTGCACCTGTAACTAAATGCGGGCGGTAGCCCGGGTTTCCCACCCAGCAATACCAGAGTTAATAGCAGGATTTGTACTTTGTAGATTAGATACTTGGAACCTATGTCATTGCTGTTGTTTCTGGCAGGTATTGTGTTCATGCTTTAAGGAACTGAAAAATGTCTTGCTTTTTTATGTGTAAGGAAGCAATAGCAAGCACCTCTGAAGGCAAGTAGCTGGGCGGTATCTGCATGTGTTTATGAGTATGATGAGGGTTAAGATGTCGTTGCCAAGGGCATATGGGTACTGGATGGGGAATTGCTCAAGTTATGGGTCCCTCCCTTTCTCAGTGGCCCCCAGCCTTGACATCATTTCGTGATACTGAGTTTGTTGCAGACACAAAGAATGCATTAAAAATGATTGTGAAGACTGTTTTGTAGCTACTTAAATATCATCTTAAATGTAATAATGTGAAAGAGAGAAAACTATTCATTTTCAGAACTCTAGCTCATCAGTTTGGAAGGAAATAATATATTTGTTAATGTTGATTGTTTTAATTGGTGAGAGATGTCACACTGATGACTGGAATATGAGTCAACTAATATGCCCAATTTAGTAAAGTAATATGTAAGCTGGAATCGGTCAGTTAGTAAACATTATATGGAATACAGGAAAGAATATCTTTGCTAAAAGGTACTCCATGAAAAGAAATCAATGATCAAATGGCTGGATCATTTTGAATTTCAGCTAAGTTGATTAGAATTATGAATATTAAAGGTACTTGAGGTGTCAGGCATAAAGTGATTACCTAATATTCTTCTTCTCTTTGGGGATTTCAACACTTGTTAGCCTGCTGATTACTAGGTTTCTAAGTCTGTTCATATTTGCTAGTGATTTTAAGATTTCACTTCATTGGAAGATTGTAAGGGAAAGTAAAGGACTAAGTTGCAATAACAGTTTGCAGATTATTTCACAATTGGGTTTGTTTTTAACTGAATTTTACTTGTAGATGCTCTGCTAAATACTCTTTAATGATGATAATGAAATGGTACATTGATTAAAGTAAAGTAGATCTGTTTTGAGAAGATAACTCAGAGAGAAAGTAAGTATTTCCTCATTTAAGCATGAAAGACATTCAGGATATTGAAGCATAAGCATATTATATAGACACAAAATATAGTTTTATTTTTTGTACTAAAACATGTTTTGTGTTCTTCTGAGGTACCAAGAGTACAGCTTTATTCAGATTTGTTAGCAAATCCAACATTTAAGTGCAAGGACTTTGGACATGCTTTTCATCTAGATGGACTTCTCACTATGAGTTCTAGCTTGAACATTTATGTTGTGACCCTAAGTTTGTATTCTGAAGAATGGAAATAACCAATGTTAATTCAGCACAAAAAGGACTTATGTTTTGCCTCTGCTGTTAGCTCACACAAGTCCCAAGATTCAGTAGTCGACATGTTTAAAGCTGTATTGCTTTCTGCCAAAAATAAAAAATAAATAAAGTCAGTAAACATTAGAAACAAACAGTTATGTATTGCGAGCACTGCTTTGTTGCAGTGGTTTATTTACACAAGCTCTGAAGCATAAAATGAAGCTTTTGTCAGTGCAATGAAAAACAATAATTTGGCACTTTTATGTATGTTGCTAGCGTTCTGAGGTATGTGCATAACTAGATAATGAAAGCAAAAAATAGTGTGATATCCTCAGTATCTTTTTAGGAAATAGAAATGGAACGGGTGGGTGGTTTATGTCCATGGTTTAGCGTAGCCACCTGGTGGAAGTTAAGGAACAGCACATAACATCCTCAGGTGTAAAATTCCATTCGTCACTCTCACCGATTCACGGTAGTATGAGACATCTGCATTTCTAGGCTTAAGAATCTTAATGTTATGAAGTAAAACTGGTCCCCATTTTTGGTATAAGTTGTAAAATATGGTCTATAATCATAACCACAGCTATTGTTCTACCTGAAGAACAATGTCCAAAGATAGAAAATGAATCAAGAAATGTTCTTGTTTAAGTTAGGATTAACATTATACTTCTACCATTGAAAGTCAGTTGTTTGTAACCATATCTGCCTGCATGGGCAGCATAAGGCCACTGAAGCCTTTATTGGTTTCTAGGTCAACGTTCTCTTGCAATTTCTAGTTGCACTGTGATAACATGATGACTGGTTGGTAATTTAGCATCTAGTACAATGTGATGAGCATTTATAAAAGCACATTTGGGAAAGATGATAATTTATTTTAATGATTTCTTCATTATCAAAACACTTAGGTTCGTATTTGTGGCTAGAAAGAATTATGTAGCCAGCCCTAATACCTCATGGGAAAAGTGCTATAAATGTAAGGTATTGTTAACTGATCTGCTGTGCATAGTGGGTATTGATCACAACTACTGTGCTAAGAAAAGGCATGGAAGACACGTGGCAGTGGTGACAGGAAGTGGTGGTTTGTGACATGGATTATTAATGGTGATTGATGGAGGTTAAAAAACTTTTATGGGCATGTGTTTCATATTTTGTGCTCTCAATTAAAATGAAGATGACATTTTAGAAACCACAAGTGCTTGGGAAAAATACATACATTTACATTGTCTGGCACATAATTGGAATGTTATAAATATAGTTTGAGGTCACTGATTGATTATCTTATGTGCTACTTATTTGTAGCAATCATATACTGTAGTTTTGGACATCAGATAAACATCAAGTGTTACCTTCTGTATATTCCATATTGTTTGATGCAAGTCATCTGAGCTCTTATGGATAAAGAATTACTTGTCTTCCAACTATTATGATTATTTGCTTTAAGTATAACTCATTATGTGTGATACCCAAATAGTCTCTTTTGACCTAGTTTTCAGCCTTTCCTTTCTTATGGGAAAAAGTTACCAGTTAATTCCTTAATGTTTTTAAACTAGTCTTATATTCCCAGGGCATTAAAAACATGATTGGTTAATTTATTATTCAACTAGAAGAATATTAGAAATTGTTTATAATGATGTGTATTAAAAATACACATACGTTATAATATTTAATATCATATTTTGGACATTCGTTGTATGGTGGCTAGGAAAATTTGGGATCCTGTTAGGTGATTGGTTTGCTCATTGTCTTTAGTGTCTTGAACTAGATCTCTGCTTCTTTACCTTATAATCAGTGGAAATGAAAGCCAAAGACCTAGTGGTGGAGGCTTCAATGAGTTAAAAAAAATGTTAAAGAAGAGAGATTAATATATACTGAGAGCCTGCAGGGCTTGGTGGTGAAGGGGAGGAGAGGAAAAGAGACTCTGATAGCACTAATAATCTCTTTAACACCTTATGTTCCAGAATCCTGAGCAGTCACCCCAAGACTAGTTGACATGGTTTCCAGGGGCTGACCACTCCTACAACAGAGATGCTGGGTCGGCTTGCTTGTCCCCACCTTTTCTGCTGACTAACTAAAAAGTGACTCCCTTGAGTTATGGTAAAAGTGCACTTTGAATATTATAAACCACAAATTAGGGTCTAAGAATAAAAGTTTTCCATGTGGGTACATTGTGTAGTCTAATCGGTCAGATAGGTCAGTTAGATAATCAAGACAGTAATGGAACTATAAAATAAAATTATGTGTTTGTGTAACACATTTGATATATTTAAATGAGAAATTGTGTTTCTGAGTATTAATCCATTATAAACCATCTTCCCTCTCTTATAATTATAGTCATTCAAGGGAGATATGGCACTACGTGACGTGTTGGGCATACTCAAACTTTTGAATTGTAAATCTATAGTGAAAGGTTTGGTCTTATCTGACATTTCCTCTTGTTATACATGGTTTCCTCAGACTCTGTTTAGTATGATTGCAGTTCTATCTTTCTTCTATCAACCAATCAAACCCTTACTAATGCTTCCTATAGGCCAGGCACTATTCTGAATACTTCTCAAATATTAACTTATTTAAACCTCATAAGGACCCTATGAATTAAGTACTATTATGCTCTCCAAATTTAAGGAGGAAACTGATGTGATTTTTCTGTTATATTAACCTAAAGGTACACAAAATATACCAGAATCCCGGCTCCTTAATGTCAAGGAATGTAGCAAGCTTTACTTTTCAATTCACTGATCTATTTTAAGAGTAGAAATAAAAGCACTAGTTGTTATGGCTCTTGGGCTTTTTTTCTTATTTTAATAAAAGGAAACAAAACTAAAGTCATAAAACAAGAAGCATTTCTTCATAGCATATTGTGACATGTTCAAGTATTTTCTGTATGGGGAAGCTAGAATAGGCTAATTTACAGAAAAATACTTTCTGAAGATACTTCTTTCACTTATTTTGTATTCATATATTAAAAATATGTATTTTCTATGGTGTAAGCCTCACTACATACATGTAAATATATCTTCTAAAAGTTTCTCTATTTTTCATTGCCTTATGTGGGTTATCGTTCTAGGTCACCCATTCTTTTCATAGCTAGCTAACCTTTCCTAAGGACTAACTGATACTCCTTTGTTCCTCTCTTCCAAGAGAACTCTATGTATACCTTAAAAAAAATTTAGCATGTTGTTTGAAAATACGTATATCTGTTTTTTGTGCTGGACCGTCAGCTTCTCAAGTACAAGAACTATATATCTTACTCATTTCCAAAGATAAAGTAGATACAAGTATGCTTTTCTTAATTTAATCCTTAAAAGATTTTTTTATGTGATATAAAATTATTATTTTAATCTAGTTCCAAAATCAATATTGAGAAGCTTAAGAAAGTCAATTTTAGGGCTTTAGGAAATGGACTTAATTTTCTTGTAGTAATATTACTTTAGTTATCTAAGTTTCAAAATGTATTTTTAGGGCACTATAAAATTAATTTGAGCTTATAGTTATTTTAAATACATTAGAAATCAAATACCAAAATTCCGTTTTCAGTTATTTTGATTCCTGATGTTCCTGTCTTAAAAGGTTATATATAAAAAAGCATAAAAACACTATCTAGCTTAATTTTATACTAGTTATGAATAAGCTTTTGATTATTCTACTTAAAGACAGCAAAAAGTGGATCTTCGAAAATCACTTACATTTGTCTTTATAATACTTTTAGTATTATAAAGTATTATAATACTAAATAATACTTTCATCCTTTCCCGCCTTCCTTCTAAACACATGTTCTGTCTCCATAGAAGGGTCATTAAGCATTTTAATTTAAGGAGCCTTTCTTATTTAAATTATATGAAAAGTAAGATTGAATAAGAGACAGGTGTCCATAAAAACAAGTAATGAAGCATAGTTTTGCAGGTTCTTTAAATAATAGATATTGTAATAGCTACCATTTGTTGAGCACTTACTTGGTATCAGGTACTTTAAGTAGGCTAAGCAAACTACCTTTTGATCTTCACAATAACTCTTGTTTCCTCATCTATAAAATGTTCATAAATACCTTACGCAAGGTTGCACAGAGTCGGTAAATTTAAAACTTGGTAAATCAGAATCTGAAGTTGACTATAATTGCTTTGTTAATTGCTGGCAGACAAAGAATGCCTTCCTGCTGCAGTGAAGATGCTTTCTGATTATGTATGCTTTAAAAATTTAGAATGGCAGTTGAGGACTACCTGGTGGGGCAGATTCAGAATGATAGGTGTGATCGACTTAGATGGGGGATATGGTTCTCAGGAGGTAACTAAGAAAAACAAATTTTTCTTTACACTGATTGCTGCAGATTCCGGGTGGGATCTTGGGGGGGAAAGAGGGAGAGAACTCTTTCCTTCAAATCTATTTTTTTTTAGAATTAAAAACAATATTAAATGAACTTATCTTCTCTCTCCTATTTATTTTGTTTAATTTTTTGTCGTGCCCTGAATTGGGAATTAACACAGAAAAGGACCATAGAGATGATATAGGATGAAAAGAAATGAAATGAAAAGTGACTCAATGAATGTCATATGCTTTAGACTGGACTGCTCTGAGAGTCTTTGTTACTACAGGAGAGTTGCTTGTCTTAGGATGCTAGAGGTCTGGAGTCTGGGGTCAGGATGAAGTTAGAAGCCTTGAAAACTGTTCTCATTTCGGTCCTCTGTACATCATCAGTTTTTCCTGGAATTCCTTTCTTGATAGCTACTGAGAAAAAAGGGGAACCGAGACTTTTAGTTAAAATCTTAGCATCTAAAAGCTCACTTTTATGAATAGCTAGTTACTATTTTTGTCAGTGTGAGCTTTTTTTCATATTCAAAGGCAATATGAAAGTCAATAAAGCATTGTGGTTAAGAGCATCAATCCTGAAGCCAGACAGCCTGGAGTCGAATCCCGGCTCTGCTACCTTCTTCCTGTATGACACTGGGCCGCTACTTCATCGTGTTTTTGCCTTTATTTCATTACCTGTAAAATGGGGAGAATTAATATTACTTACTTCTCTGGGTTGTTTTAAGGATTAAACAAATTAATAACTACTTAATTATTAGCTATTAAGAGAAAGTTTTGTGTACAGAAAGACAACTAATATTTTATTTTTTTTACAGGTAAAAATAAAAATCTGATTTTTTTAGGCCATTAAGTTCAACTTATTATTCTGTTTATAAATCTAGCAAATGTGAACAATTACTTTTACTTTGATGAAACTTTAGTTCAGATTGAACAGATTCAGTTCCTTTAACCATCAGCCTCATTTATAAACTTAACTAAATTTAAACCCTTAAATAATTTTAATTGCATATATAAATTTAATGTATTTGTTTTTCTGTTTAAACAAATCAGATGCTTATTGGGCAAATTTATGACCCAAATGATAAAACCTTTCCAAATACTTAAAGTTCCTTTGACTATTCCATCCCTTATAAAATTAATATTTTATAGATGTAGCCAAATCCTCTTGAACATTTCAATCTAAATAAGTCATATGTCTAAATTTATCACCCATTTTAAACTAGAATCAGAAGGCTAATCTGTCAGTTTATGTCAGATTCTTTTAAACATTAAAAACAAAATTATTCATAAGCTGCTTCAATTAATATAAAACATATTTCTAAGCTTTTCTAAAAAGTATTAACAAATCTGATTTTATTCATTATCTCTGTATTTAATACTAAACCTTCTCTAGATTGAAAAGTCCCTTACCCACTAGAAGGAAGTTTATTATCTCAGGTAAGCTGGAAGTACCATTTCAGGTGAACTTTAGTTATCATACTATTCCATATTGATTTCAAGTTATTGCTTGACCATTTTTCATTAAAATATGTTTTCTTACTGATCAGAGATTTAAGGCTTAGATACTGCACCTGAGCTGCATACATCCTGGATAATTCTTCCTGTGACATTGATGGATAGACTTGGCCTTCTTTTATAGTCACCATGACAACAAGTGACTCCAAACCATGCTTTTTAGACGGTATTGGTATTTTAATCCTTAGACCAATGCTGTTCAATATGTGATTTTAAGTTTTGGGTAGCCATATTAAAAAAGCAAAAAGTGATTAATTTTAATAATAGATTTTATTTAATCCAACATATCCAAAATATTATAATTACAACATGTAATTAATATAAAAGTTATTAATGAGATCTTTGACATTAAAAATTTTTTTTACATGAAATTTTTGAAATCCGGTATGTATTTACACTTACAGAATATCTCAATTTGGATCCTAGATTTTCAGCAGTTACAATAAAATGTAGTCCTGCCAAAATGGTCAAGTTGTATTTGATGGAAAAATATTTTACATTTCTTTAGTTTCTAAATTAAAATTACTAAAAGTTAAATAAAATTAAAATTTTAGTCCTTTAGTTGCACTAGCTGCATTTCAAGTGCTCAGTTGCTCCCGTATTGGATAATGCAGTCCAAGACTCTGGGTTTGGATTTATTTCTCGCCTAATTATTCGATCAGCGTTAGGTTGCACCCCACTACTGTTTTAGATAGCTTCTTTCACTCAGTTGGATTCTTCATTTCTCCAGCTCACATTAATTTTAATGACATACGATTGGCTTGACAGGCATTTTAATGTTATTTCATTAAATTAAAATATTCCAGTTTTTTGAGTAGTTTCTGTGACAATTAAAATTTTGTTTGTTTACAGATTTTATAAACAGCAGTAGTAGTTTCAAAGGGGTACCTTAGGGGTAAGCTTATGCCAACTCTGTTTCATCATAAGTAGTTTGCCATTTAGATGGGAATGCTAAAACGTTAAATATAATCTATGTGTGAGCTCAGGTGCTGTCTGGCAATCCTCTTCCTTTTCCCTAGTCTGCTGATTATTCTGCTAGCTGAGACAACCATTTTTTTCTCTTTTCTCACCTCAAACCTGTACCCCCTCCTCCCTCCTTAGCCTCTGCAGGTGACCTTGTTTCTAGAGAACTTCCACAGGCTTCTACCACCAGATCTTCAGCCTCACCTCCTTCTGAACCCATATATACTGCCATCTCTCATGGGACCCAAAGTGACTGAGCTCCTCTCTGCAGTCATCTTTTCTTCTTGTGCATTGTGTATTTTCCCCTCTTTCCTACTCATGGATAATGGTCTTTTGCTATTGTTAATTTTCCCCATTATTGCATCATTTCATTAGTTTATATACTGTAATAATATTACAAACTATTAATTTAAGCACATTTTTATAAAAAAACAAACACAGCAGAATACTTCCTTATCCCCTACATTTTCCTTCAGCTTCTACACCATTTTTTTGCTTTCCTTTATAGCAAAACTTCCTGAAAGAGGTGTTTACATTATTCTATTTCTGCCCTCTCATTCTTGAATTTATCAGTTAGGGCTTCATACCAATTACTCTGCCGAAGGTGCTTTAGAATGACCTTGGGAAATCCAAGATCAGTTCTCAATCTTCCTCTTTCCCAACCTATCAGTGACATTTGACAGTCGATCAGTCCCTTCTTCTTTTAAGACTTTCTTCACTTGGTGTCTACATTAGTCGTTGCTTTAGTAATGCTGCATTACAAACCACCCTAAAATTTAGTAGCTCACATTTAATCTTTTGTTTATGCGTCTCCTATCAGCATTTTAGGCTGATCTAGGATGGGCTGAGTCGGGTGGCCCTGCTCCAGGCTGTGGATTGGGTTTAGATCTGTAATTCATGTATTTGTTTTGGGCCTTATGTTTAAGGGGCTCCCCAGGGCATGCTCTTGTTGTGGCACATTATTAGTGTCCGAGGGTAAAGTCAAGCTGCGTAAGCATACTGAAGGCCTTTTTTTTTTTTTTTTTCATCTTGCCCACTAACTAATATTTTCATTGGCCAAAGAAATTCACATAGCCAGACCTAACATCAATGGGCAGGGAAGCACACTCCATCCGCAATTGGGAAGGGTAGGGGAGTGAACATTTGCTGAACAATAATCCAGAACATGTAGCCTTCAGGACACTTCTCTTTGTTGATTCTCTGCCCATCTCACTGGCTTTTCTGCTTAGTGTACTTTGATGGTTTCTGTAGATCTCTCTAAACATTTCATTGCCTTCAAGTCCAGATTGGATTCTTTCCTTTTGTTTTGTTTTTTTTTGGTCTACCCCCATTTCCTAGATAGCTCATCTTGTCTCATAGCTTTAATATATTTACCTCTGTTGAGTCTCAAATTCATATTTTCATATTTCAAATTCATATTTTAATTTCCATTCATACATCCACGTTATATTTCCACTTTCCTTCTTTTAATTTCCATTTATACATCCACTCGACATTTCCACTTTATGGTCTAAATAGGCACTTCAAACTCAACATATCCAGAAATGAGCTCCTGATTCCCTGTACCAATAACTCTTCTGATCTGCTTCTCCTACAGTTTTTCCAGTTTAGTAAATGGCATCTTCATTCTTTCAGGAGCTTTGGCCATAACTTTGGACTTGACATCTTTACAACTTGACTTTTCCCTTTACTCCCCTTCATACTTTAAATCGAGTCTATTAGCAGATTTGTTTACTCTCCTTTCGAATTTGACCGTTTCTCCCACTGTAGTACAATCTACTACTGTTTCCCTTTTGCTTTATTGAAGATACCTTCTAACCGGTCTCCCAGCCTCTGCCGTCATAGGGCAGAATACTGTCTTATTTCCTATGTAGCAGCAAGAACAATCCTTTTGTACTTTAAATCACTTCCCTGCTCAGAAGACTCCGATACCAAAAGAAAACTAAACCCCCCTGCTCTGGTTTCCTCCTCGCTCAGAATAAATAACAGAGCCAATTTAGAGGCCGACAAGGCTTACATGCTCTGACCCCTGCTAGCCTCTACTCCATCTCCCCTTTGCTCGTTCACTCCAGCCTTGCTGTTTTCTCTGAACGTACCTAGCCTACTCTGGCCTCTGGACCTTAGCAATGCTGTCCCCTTTGCTGGGACTGCTGTTTCTCCAAATATTTGTAAGTTCACTCCTTTGTTTCTTTCAGATCTGTACTTGAAATGTTATCAGAGTGGCCTTCCCTAAGCACTCTATAAACAATTGTAATGTTTTTGTCTCCTGTATTCTCTACCCCTCTTACCTCTTCTTTTCCATAGCACTGTTATCACTTGGCACGTCATGTAAACAAATAAAAAGTGTACATTTGTCTGTCTTCCTCTTGTAAAAAATCCATCAAGACAGAGGCTCTATTTTTTTTTTTTTTTTTGCTATTCTCAGCTTCTAGAACAATGCCAGGAATATAGTAAGTGCTCAATAAATATTTCTGGCATTAATAAAAGAATTTTATGTGAAAACTTTTTCCAGCACAGAAGATCAGTCTTCAGAAAACTCCAGAATATTATAAAAGAATTTCAGGTTTCTGTAGTCAAGCCTCAGCCTGCTTAGTGTTGTCAAGTGATTGTCTCTGTAGCTCATTAAATGGACTCAGAGAAGAGCATAGAAATGCCATCCTCTACTCTGGTAAACAGATCAGAATTATTTATTTGGTAAAACTTGAAACATCTATAATCACTGAGACATGAGAATTTCCATGGCAGAGACTTTTTCAATTGGATGAAGGCTTTTAATAATACCTACATATTTTAATAGTTTTGTTGAAGTCTTAAAAAAAGGTACTATATAGTTCCCTTCTCTTCTCAAGGCTTTGTAAAAATGTACATAAATCATTGGAAGATAATTTTGAACCTTTGCTAATTAGTATGATATAGCATTTCTTATGTGAAATTATAAGGCTAAGAAATAAAAGGAAAATACCTGAAACCTACTCCTTTATAAGCCTAGATTAGCAGTTTGCTTGCACATATTCAAGTACTAATGATAATAATAAGCACTGTAAAAATCATGGTGTCTCAAGAGCGAGAGGCTGCAAAATCAAGTAAGTGCAATAGCTCTCTAATTTATATATTTTTGTAACTGAAGTAAATATATTTGCTGGGGAGAAGAGTTACAAAGTTGTGCTTTAGCAAAGCTTTTTAATGATCTCTTAATCATTGAAATATGAACAGGAGTATAGAAAATACAAAATACATCCCCATTCCCAGACTATGAATTAAAAAAATTATTACTCTTTGTAGTATTTAACGTGCATGTGTCATGTGAACTTTTTTTTTTGAGGTCCATGTCTCCTAAAAAATGAACAGACTTATTGAAGGTTATTAAATCAGCTCTTAGGTACTAAAAGATGGAAATGAAATTGAGAGTTATTGATTAGTATGTAGTCTGCCTTGCTGGTTCACTGTGCACACATTGAATGGATGTAAGGAGCATGGGTTTCCTCCTAGTAGTCACATGTGGATTGGAATTCTGGCTTTGCCACTTAGTAAGCCATGTGACCTAGAGCACATTCCTAACTTCCCTAACGAGCTTCACTTACCTCATTACAAAATGAGATACTAATGATACTTGTCATGATGAGTCATCTGGAGGGTTAAAGGGTTAAATGAGGTAATATCAGCTCATGTATATTTATTGTTTCTTATTAACTTTACAATATTATTATCTTGGGGAGATTATAATAAAAATGGATAGTAGTATTACATTTTTATATGGAAATACGGTATAACCATCTTGGACATAAACTTTTCTAGCAGTGGGAATTGATTTGTGTTGATTTAAAGGTGTTTTTGTCATTTAGTTCCCTCATAAGTGATGGCAGTCTTCTTGGAGTAAGATGCACGAGAATTAAAGTGCATGTTCTTGCAACTGGTATCTGTCTGTAGGTGAAAAGTAATTAGATTTAGTTCAACCTCTGGATAGAGGGCTGAGATTGAATAATAGGAGAATGTTAGGAACAAATGAATCTGTTAGGTTAAAGTAGGAAGTTCTTCATACTGACAAATGATGATGGTATGATGTTTTACAGAGCAGGGCAAACAACTCTTTTTGTTAAAGCTCTTATATGTATAGCTCTGAAGATGTCAATCCTGTACTTAGCTCATGAGTTTTTTGGTTTTATAAGACAATATATTCATTTATGGAGTACATCTACACAGGTATAACAAATGGCACATGTATAAGCCAGAGACCAGGAGTCTATAGACACTGAATTGTAAAAGGGGGAATAATGCCATCACCTGGTAGGGTTGTTGTGAGGATGAACGACAGAT
>NW_011888861.1:6008982-6013899 GCF_000151845.1 Pteropus vampyrus | reverse complement strand
CTCTTCTCAAGGCTTTGTAAAAATGTACATAAATCATTGGAAGATAATTTTGAACCTTTGCTAATTAGTATGATATAGCATTTCTTATGTGAAATTATAAGGCTAAGAAATAAAAGGAAAATACCTGAAACCTACTCCTTTATAAGCCTAGATTAGCAGTTTGCTTGCACATATTCAAGTACTAATGATAATAATAAGCACTGTAAAAATCATGGTGTCTCAAGAGCGAGAGGCTGCAAAATCAAGTAAGTGCAATAGCTCTCTAATTTATATATTTTTGTAACTGAAGTAAATATATTTGCTGGGGAGAAGAGTTACAAAGTTGTGCTTTAGCAAAGCTTTTTAATGATCTCTTAATCATTGAAATATGAACAGGAGTATAGAAAATACAAAATACATCCCCATTCCCAGACTATGAATTAAAAAAATTATTACTCTTTGTAGTATTTAACGTGCATGTGTCATGTGAACTTTTTTTTTTGAGGTCCATGTCTCCTAAAAAATGAACAGACTTATTGAAGGTTATTAAATCAGCTCTTAGGTACTAAAAGATGGAAATGAAATTGAGAGTTATTGATTAGTATGTAGTCTGCCTTGCTGGTTCACTGTGCACACATTGAATGGATGTAAGGAGCATGGGTTTCCTCCTAGTAGTCACATGTGGATTGGAATTCTGGCTTTGCCACTTAGTAAGCCATGTGACCTAGAGCACATTCCTAACTTCCCTAACGAGCTTCACTTACCTCATTACAAAATGAGATACTAATGATACTTGTCATGATGAGTCATCTGGAGGGTTAAAGGGTTAAATGAGGTAATATCAGCTCATGTATATTTATTGTTTCTTATTAACTTTACAATATTATTATCTTGGGGAGATTATAATAAAAATGGATAGTAGTATTACATTTTTATATGGAAATACGGTATAACCATCTTGGACATAAACTTTTCTAGCAGTGGGAATTGATTTGTGTTGATTTAAAGGTGTTTTTGTCATTTAGTTCCCTCATAAGTGATGGCAGTCTTCTTGGAGTAAGATGCACGAGAATTAAAGTGCATGTTCTTGCAACTGGTATCTGTCTGTAGGTGAAAAGTAATTAGATTTAGTTCAACCTCTGGATAGAGGGCTGAGATTGAATAATAGGAGAATGTTAGGAACAAATGAATCTGTTAGGTTAAAGTAGGAAGTTCTTCATACTGACAAATGATGATGGTATGATGTTTTACAGAGCAGGGCAAACAACTCTTTTTGTTAAAGCTCTTATATGTATAGCTCTGAAGATGTCAATCCTGTACTTAGCTCATGAGTTTTTTGGTTTTATAAGACAATATATTCATTTATGGAGTACATCTACACAGGTATAACAAATGGCACATGTATAAGCCAGAGACCAGGAGTCTATAGACACTGAATTGTAAAAGGGGGAATAATGCCATCACCTGGTAGGGTTGTTGTGAGGATGAACGACAGATGGATGGACTGTAAACTCCTTGAGGGCAGAGACAAAGGCTTTTCTTTTGCTTAAAGTTCTATTCCGAAGGGTTATTCCAGAGCCTGGCACCATATGGGCACTCAGTTACCTAGTACTTGAGTGACTAGATAAGAATTTTGAGAAACAATGAATAAGATATAACTCTATGTTGATTTCATCACAATTCAGTTTCCCTTATATCACACATAGAAGGTAGATGCATCTATGATGGCCAAATAAATTATTATAGCTAGCAGGAAATATTTCATAAAGTCATAATATCAAGGTCTTTATTCAAATATTTTAATTCAAGTTGTAAGTGCTCCAAGCTCATTTTGACGGTGGAACTGCTACAAGCTATATATTAATAAATGAAAGGTATTTTCGTGGGGAATCTATGAGAACACTTGATATTCAAAAAGGATAGCATGTAAGTTATAACCGTATGATGTTGCTAAAACTGTTAAGATTGTTATGATATCTTAATCATGGTAATGTATGGGTAGAAAAGTTAGCATAGCTTACATTGAATATGTGCAAAAGATGGTTTAAAACATTTAATTTAAAAAAGACATCTGTGATTCATTTAAGATAGACCTCACTTACTATAAGGGGTATTTGAGATAGACCATGATATTGATTTATACAGTTTTGGCATGGAACAAGCAACATAACAAATTTAATGTTTTCCCTTTTCCTGTCTTTATAGACGGTGATGGAAGAGTTTGAAACCTTTAAACAATTTTACCCCAATAGTGGAACACATCATTAGGAGGGGCTTAAAGCATTTTAGAACTCAAAATTGTATCAGGTCTGAGATTCAATTATTCTTTGGTCTGCAGTAAACTTAAATGGCTTGATAATTAACCTCTAGATCATGGTCAATTGGTCTATAAATGATTGATTTTTTCTGCTAGAGAAAGCAGCTTAGAAAAAGAGAGAATTTAGACAGCCCATGTAAAAATCTTGCATTGTAGAAAGGAGGAAATTTTTTAGGTAAATGCATTTCAATGTTACTTTATTTATTCAGTAAGTACTTATTAAATACTCATTGTGTGCAAGGCACTGATGACCTGAAGGTGAACACTCTCCTGGAGCTGACAGTGGAGTGACTGGTCATTACACTAGAGTGTGATATGAGGGGCACATGATGCATGTGGAAGCATGTAGGAGAGGTGTCCAAACCAGGTTTGGGAATGATTAATACCTACACTGAATGATGTCCCAGGCAAGGGGGAGGTATGGGACTGGTTAGAGTGGTGAGAGAGTAGGTAAAAGAGCTAGGAAGAGGGAAATTTGCATACTAAAAGCCCAGAATCTATTCTATAGAAAATGTGGCATTTGGAGAGTAGGTAGAGTTGGGGTAGGGATGTATGGTTGGGGAGGAGGAGGGAATGGGAATAGATGTTGCTGGTAAGGAAGGCAGAGGCCCTATTACGAAGACATTAAAATATTTTCAGCAGGGAGGGATCAGATTTGGGTTCTAGAAAATCTGGTTGCTTTGTGTAGGCTTTAACAAATCACAACATTCTTCTATCTGTTTTATGTTGTACGTATTATATATACATATGCGTTTTCACAAAGTAAGCCAACCTGTGTAACTAAAAAATAAAAATAAAATATGTTTTATAATATCGAAAAATAAAATATTATCATTGCCCCAGTGTTCGTCTATTGCCTTCTTTCAGTCATTACCTGTGCCCAAAAGGTGACTACTAGTCTGAATTTTATCACTATTAGTTTGCCTATTTTAAAACTTTAAACAAATGGAATCATAAAATGTGTATTTTTTTAGGTCACTAACCATTTCTTTGTGACATTTATCCATGCTGCTGGGTGTAGTAATGGTTTGTTTTTTCTTCCCCCACATCTTGCTATTTCATTATTGTATATACCACATTTTTTAAAATCCATTTACAGTTCATAGACATTAGGTCATTTCTAGTTATTCTCTATTGCAAATAGTGCTTCCCTGAACATTCTTATATATATGTGAGCATTTCTGTTGAGTGTATACCTAGGAGTGGAATAGGTGATTAGTTGTGTGTGTGATTTACCTTTGATACTGTCAAGCAATTGACCAGTGGCTGTACCACTTTACATTCCCAGCGTCAGTGTAGGAAAGTTCTAGTTCCTCCTCATTCTTGCTCACATTTGGTATTGGCAGTCATAGTGGTAAATGAAAAGTAATACCTCATTGTGGTTTTTATTTATACTTTCCTAATAAGTGAGATTGAGCAATTTTTATATGTTTTATTGGCCATTTGAAAGGCCTTTTCTGTGAGATGCTGGTTGAAGTCTTTTGCCCATTAAAAAAATCTTGTTCTTATTGGTTTTTATGGAGTTCTTTATATTTTCTAGATTCAAGTTCTTTGTTAGATACATGCATTGCAGGTATCTTCTTATGCTATGGCTTGCATTTTAATCTTGTAATGTTGTTTCCTTGATGAATAGAAATTTTTAATTTGAACGAATTTCAATTTATAAATCTCTTCTTTAGGTTAGTGCTGTTTGTCTTGTTTAAGAAATTTTTGCTTGCCTCAGGAGTCATGAAGATATTCTCCTGTGTTAACAAAAGTCTTATTGTTTTACATTTTACACTTAGATCTGTAACCTTCTTGGAAGTGAATTTTGTTGTGTCATGTGAGAGAGAGATCAAGATGATTTTTATCTATTTAAATATTCTGTTGACCCAGCATTACTTGTTGTAAAGATTATCTTTTCTCCACTGAATTGCAATGGCACCTTTTTTTCATAACTCAAGTCATTGTATTTTTGTGAATCTGTTTCTGGATTCTGTATTATGTTCCTTTTGGGAACATATGTCTAATAAAATGTTCCTTTTGGGAACAAATATGTCTAATAAAATGCCTTAAATGTATGTAGTCCTGATATCAGGTAATGTAAGTCTTTCAATTTTGTTTTTCTTCTTAACATTTCCTTAGTGTTTAGCATTTCCATATAAATTGTAGAATCACCTTATTAATTTCTACACACACACACACAAACTGGTGGAGATTTTGATTGAGATTGCATTGAATTTGTAGACCAATTTGGGAAAATTGACATCTTTACAATATTAAGTCTTCTAATCAATGAACATAATATAGCTTCTATCTAATTAGATTGTCTTTAGTTTTTCTAAGTAGTGTTCAAGTTCCCTCTGTAGCATTCTCGCACATTTTCATTAGGTTGATTCTTTTTGTTATTATTGCAAATTACATCTTTTAAAGTTTTATCTTCTAATTTTTTTGTTGCCTGTGTATAGAAATGCAATAGATTTTGGTGTATTGACTTTGATTGCAAGGATTTTGCTGCATTTACTTCTTAATTTTAATAGTTTAGTCCTAGAATCTTTTAGATTTTCTATGTGCATAATCATTTTATGTGATAGAGTTTTAATTTTTCTTGTTCAATTCTTATACCTTTCATATATTTTTTT
>NW_011888861.1:5977244-6008932 GCF_000151845.1 Pteropus vampyrus | reverse complement strand
CCCTGAACATTCTTATATATATGTGAGCATTTCTGTTGAGTGTATACCTAGGAGTGGAATAGGTGATTAGTTGTGTGTGTGATTTACCTTTGATACTGTCAAGCAATTGACCAGTGGCTGTACCACTTTACATTCCCAGCGTCAGTGTAGGAAAGTTCTAGTTCCTCCTCATTCTTGCTCACATTTGGTATTGGCAGTCATAGTGGTAAATGAAAAGTAATACCTCATTGTGGTTTTTATTTATACTTTCCTAATAAGTGAGATTGAGCAATTTTTATATGTTTTATTGGCCATTTGAAAGGCCTTTTCTGTGAGATGCTGGTTGAAGTCTTTTGCCCATTAAGAAAATCTTGTTCTTATTGGTTTTTATGGAGTTCTTTATATTTTCTAGATTCAAGTTCTTTGTTAGATACATGCATTGCAGGTATCTTCTTATGCTATGGCTTGCATTTTAATCTTGTAATGTTGTTTCCTTGATGAATAGAAATTTTTAATTTGAACGAATTTCAATTTATAAATCTCTTCTTTAGGTTAGTGCTGTTTGTCTTGTTTAAGAAATTTTTGCTTGCCTCAGGAGTCATGAAGATATTCTCCTGTGTTAACAAAAGTCTTATTGTTTTACATTTTACACTTAGATCTGTAACCTTCTTGGAAGTGAATTTTGTTGTGTCATGTGAGAGAGAGATCAAGATGATTTTTATCTATTTAAATATTCTGTTGACCCAGCATTACTTGTTGTAAAGATTATCTTTTCTCCACTGAATTGCAATGGCACCTTTTTTTCATAACTCAAGTCATTGTATTTTTGTGAATCTGTTTCTGGATTCTGTATTATGTTCCTTTTGGGAACATATGTCTAATAAAATGTTCCTTTTGGGAACAAATATGTCTAATAAAATGCCTTAAATGTATGTAGTCCTGATATCAGGTAATGTAAGTCTTTCAATTTTGTTTTTCTTCTTAACATTTCCTTAGTGTTTAGCATTTCCATATAAATTGTAGAATCACCTTATTAATTTCTACACACACACACACAAACTGGTGGAGATTTTGATTGAGATTGCATTGAATTTGTAGACCAATTTGGGAAAATTGACATCTTTACAATATTAAGTCTTCTAATCAATGAACATAATATAGCTTCTATCTAATTAGATTGTCTTTAGTTTTTCTAAGTAGTGTTCAAGTTCCCTCTGTAGCATTCTCGCACATTTTCATTAGGTTGATTCTTTTTGTTATTATTGCAAATTACATCTTTTAAAGTTTTATCTTCTAATTTTTTTGTTGCCTGTGTATAGAAATGCAATAGATTTTGGTGTATTGACTTTGATTGCAAGGATTTTGCTGCATTTACTTCTTAATTTTAATAGTTTAGTCCTAGAATCTTTTAGATTTTCTATGTGCATAATCATTTTATGTGATAGAGTTTTAATTTTTCTTGTTCAATTCTTATACCTTTCATATATTTTTTTTATTGCCTCATTGCAGTAATTAGGACCTCAGTTATGATTTTGAATAGTAATGATGATAGCATGTGTTCGTCTCATTCTCATTCCCAGTTTCAAGGGGAAAGCTTTCAATATTTAAAGTATGCCATTTACTTACTTAAGTGTGTTACTGGAACCTTTGTGTCTGGTTAAAAAAATTCTCTTATTTCTAATTTGATAGGCATTTTAATCATGAACATGTGTTGAGTTCTATCAAATACTTTTTGGCATCTGTTGGAATTATCATATGATTTGTTTATCCTTTATTTTGTCAGTGTGGTAATTACATTTTAAAAAATGTTAAAGCAGTCTTGTATTACTATTATAAGTCAAACAGATATGCTAACATTTTTGTGTTTTGTTGAGTTCAATTTGATAATTTTGTTTAAGAATTTTATGTCTATGTTTACGGAAGAGATTAACTCCTAATTTTCTTTTTTGTGTAATGAACTTGCCTTGTTTTGGTATTAAGGATATGTTGGTTTTATAAAACCACTTGGGAAGTGTTCTCCTTTTTTGTTCAACTCTCTAGGAGAGATTGGTATTAGTTCTTCCTTAAACATTTGATAGAAAATTCATCAAGAGTTTTCTTTGTAGGAAAGTTTTTAATTATGGCTACAATTAAATTAAGTATAGACCTATTGAGACTTTCCATTTCTTCTTGTATTAATTCTGTTATGTTGCGTTTTTCAAGGAATTTGGTTATTTCATCTAAATGTTCAAATTTACAAGTAAAAGTTGATAATGAGATCCTCAACTTCTTTTTAGGGTTTGTAGGATATGAGTAGTGTCCCCTTTTTCATTCCTGGTGTTGATGATTTGTGCTTTTCTGGTTTGCTTGTTCAGTCTTGCCTGGGGTTTATCAAATTTATTATTCTTTCACTGAGTCTATTTTGACCTTTTTTTTTTTGCTATCGTATGCTTTTTATTTTCTAATTCATTAATTTCTGCTCTTGGTTTATTTTCTATTCCTAATACTTTTTGGCTTTAATTAGTTGTTCTTTTTCTAACTTTGTGAGAATGATACTTAGATTTTTGATTTTTAATATATACAAGTTCTACATTTTCCTTTAAGCCATGGTTTTAATAGCATCCTATAATTTTGATGCCATATCTTAGTTTTTCTACTCAAGATATTTTAAAAAGGCTATCATACTTTTTTCTTTGACCTATAGGTTATTAAACACTTACTGCTTAATTTTCAATTATTTGGGATATTGTAATGATTTTTTTAATGTAATGACTTCTAGCTTAAATTGTTATTATCAAACAAACATGTTGTTAAGATTTTAGTCTTTTGATATTTCTGAGATTTTTTTTATGGCCCAAATATGATCACTTTTGGTAAATGATACGAATATACTTGAATAGGCTACACAGTATGTTCTGAAGTTATTGGTGCAGTGTTCTATAAATGTATATTGGATAAAATTTATTAATTGTATTGATCAAACTTCTATCTATAGATTGTCTACTTGTTCTGTCAGTTATGGAGAAAAATAAGCTAAATTTCTCACTGTGACAATAAATTTTTAAATGTCTCTTATTAATCTGTTTTTTTGAAAACTGATAAGTAAATTATTTAATAATAATTTATTATTAAATGCCTCTCTTTAGTGCTAATAGTGGTTCTTGGCTTATAGTCTACTTATCTGATATTAGTATATACAAGTTTTCCTTTGGTTCATGTTTGTATGGTATATCTTTTTCTATATTTTAACTTCTTGGGCTCTTATTTTTGAGTCGTTACTTTTATAAACAGCATATAGTTGGGTTTTGCTTCTTTATTTCACCTGATAATCTTTGGAGCATCTAATGGTTCATTTACAGTTAAAGTAATTAATCAGTTAAGGTAATTGATAATACACTGGATTTAAATGTACCATTTTACTATTTGTTTCTAATTATTCCATATGTTCTTCATTCCCCTTCTTTTCTTGCCTTTTTTTTTTTTTATGAATCAAGTATTTAACATTCAATTTTCTTCCTGTTGTTCTTTTAGCCATTATCCTACAACATCCATCCTTCATTTATGAATTTATTTTAAATTAGTACTTTATTTTCCTCACAACACTTGATTCTGAGAATAGTTTAACTCTGTAAAAGTCCCTGCTGCTTTTTGTACTGTTGCTGTTATTTTAACTTCACATATGAGTAAACCACATAATGTATTATTATTGCTGTCTTACACAGTTAGTATTTATTTATATTTAGCCTTTCTTTTCATTCCTTCATGTAAGTCTGTGTTTCCCTGTGGGGTTATTTTCCTTGTGTTGGAAGTACTCCCTTTAGTATTTCTTTATATTTTTGTTTGTTTGAAATTTTCTTTCTTTTTTTTCCTTAATTCTCGAAGTGCATTTTTGCTACATGTAGAATTCTAGGTTGTTAGTGTCTTTCAGTGTTGTAAAGATGTAATTTCATCGTACTCTGTAATTTATTTTTCTTTAAAAAAACAGCTCTCAGTCTCATTGTTGGTTCTTTGAAGATAATATGCTATTATTCTCTGCTTAAAAAATTGTTTTTCTTTGTCTTTGATATTGAGGAGTTCTATTATAATGTGCCCAGGTATATTTTCCTTACAATTTATCCTGCTTGGGGATCATAGAGATTCTTGAATCAGTTTTAACATATTCTTGGCAATTATTACATCAGGTATTACTTCTTCTGATTTAGTCTCTCTCATCTTTTGAAAGTATAATTTTATGTATATGTTAGACTTTTTCACTATGTCTTATTTGACTCAAACTCTTTTCTGTATTTTCGTTTTCCTTTGTAGTTTGCTGAGGCTTGCTTTATTTCTTATTTATTTTTAAAAGGCTTTTTATTAAAATATAGCTAACATTCAATTTTGTATTAGGTTCACGTGTGCACCATAGTTATTCAACATTTATACACCTAAAGAAGCGATCACCATAAGTCTAGCAATCATCTGACACCTTACAGTGCTATCACAATAATATTGATTATATTCCCTATACTGCACACCATATTCCCATGACTTATTTGTTTTATACCTGGAAATTTGAATCTCTTATTCCCCTTAACCTTCCTTTTCTGATTTTTCATTTACAGTTGACATTCAGTATTATATTAGTTTCAGGTGTACAACATAGTGGTTAGACATTTATATATTTATGAAGTGATCTCCTTGACTAGTCTAGTACCCACCTGGGTACTAGTAATTACCATATTATTAATTATATTTCCTATGCTTTACTTTACATCCCTATGAATATTTTGTAACTGCCCTTTTGTACTCCTTATTCCCTTCATCTCTTTCACCCTGCCCACAGCCCCCTTTCTTTCTGGCAACCATCAACTTATTCCCTGAATCTATGCATCTGTTTTTGTTTGTTTATTTTGTTCTTTAGGTTCTACATATTTGTGAGATCATACGGTCTTTATCTTTCTCTATCTGACTAATTTTGCTCAGCATAATACCTTCCAGGTCCATCCATGTTGTCACAAATGGTAAGATTTCATTTTTTTATGGGCAAGTAATATTCCATTGTGTATATGTACCACAACTTCTTTATCTAGTTGTCTCTTGGTGGGCACTTAGGTTGCTTCTATATCTGAGCTATTGTAAATAATGCTTCAGTGAATGTCGGGGTGCATATATCTTTTCAAATTAGTGTTTTGGATTTCTTCAGATAAATATCCAGAAGTAGAATTGCTGGGTCATGTGGTAGTTCTATTTTTAATTTTTAAAAGAATCTTCATACTGTTTTCCATAGTGGCTGCACCAATTTGCAATCCCACCAGTAATGCACAAGGGTTCTCTATTCTCCACATCCTCACCAACACTTGTTTGTTGATTTATTGATGATGACCATTCTGACAGGTGCAAAGTGATGGTTTTAATATACATTTCTCTGATGACTAGTGACATTGAGCATCTTTTCATATGTTTATTGGCCATCTGTATATCTTCTTTGGATAAATGTCAATTCAAGTCCTCTGCTCATTTTTTAAATTGGATTGTTATTTTTTTTTTTGGTGTTGAGTTGTGCGACTTCTTTATAAATTTTGGGTATTAGCCTTTATCACACGAATCACTGGCAAATATCTTCTCCCATTCAGGAGTCTATCTTTTTGTCTCCTGATGGTTTCCTTTGCTGTGCAAAATCTTTTTAGTTTGATGTAGACTCATTTGTTTATTTTTTTCTTTTGTTTCCCTTGCCAAGGCTACATGCACATCAAAAATATATTACTAAGAGCAATGTCAGAGAACTTACTGTTATGGTTTTGGGTCTTACATATAAGTCTTTAATCCATTTTGAGTTTATTTTTGTATGTAGTGTAAGAAGGTTGTCTAGTTTTATTTTTTTGCATATATCTGTCCAGTTTTTCCAACACCACTTATTGAATAGATTGTCTTTACCCTATTTTCTATTCTTTTCTCCTTTGTCAGAGATTAATTGACCATAAGGCGTGGGTTTATTTCTGGGCTCTCTATTCTGTTCCACTGATCTATGTGTCCTTTTTTATGTCACTACCATTCTGTTTTGATTACCATACCTTTGTACTAGCTTGATATCAGGTATTGTGATATCTCCAACTTTACTCTTTTTTCTCAAGATTGCTGTGGCTATTTTGGGACTTCCGTGGCTCTATAAATTTTAGGATTATTTGTTTGAGTTCTGTGAAAAATGCCATTGGTATTTTGATAGGGATTGCCTTGAATATATAGATTGCTTTTGGTGGTATGGACATCTTAACAGTGTTAATTCTTCCTATCCATGAATACTGTATATGCTTCCATTTTTTTGTGTCTTCTTCAGTTTCTTTCTTCAATGTCTTATAATTTCCTGAGTACAGGTCTTTTCCTTCTTTGATTAAATTTATTCCTAGGTAGTTTATATTTTTTTGATGTGATCGTAAATGGGATTACTTTTATTAATTTCTCTTTCTGATAGTTTATTTTTGGTATATAAAAATACAACTGATTTCTGCATATTAATTTTATATCCTGATATTTTACTGAATTCATTTATCAGTTGTAATAGTTTTTTGGTGGAATCTTTAGGGTTCTTTCTATATAGCATCATGTCATCTACAAATAATGACAGTTTTACTTCTTCCTTTCCAATTTGGATGCTTTTTCTTTCTTTTTCTTGTCTGATTGCTGTGGCTAGGACTTTCAATACCATGTTGAATAGAAGAGGTGAAAGATGACATCCTGTGTTGTTCCTATCTTAAGGAAAACACTTTTAGCTTTTTCCAGTTGCGTATGATGTTAGCTGTGGGTTTGTCACATATGGCATTTATTATGTTGAGGTATGTCCTCTCTATTCCCACTTTGCTGAGAGTTTTTATCATAAATCAGTGTTGGATTTTGTCAAATGCTTTTTCCGCATCTACTGATATGATCATATGATTTTTATTTTTTGTTTTGTTTATGTGGTATATTGTGTTAATTGATTTGCAGATATTGAACCAACCTTACATCCCAGGAATAGATCCCACTTGATCGTGGTGTATGATTTTTTAAATGTATTGCTGAATTCAACTTGCTAATATTTTGTTGAAGATTTTTGCATTTATGTTCATCAGGGATATTGGCCTATAGTTTTCCTTTTTTTGTAATGTCTTTGTCTGGCTTTAGAATCATGCTGATGGTGGCCTTATAAAATGAGATTGGGAGCCTTCCATTCTCTTGAATTTTTTGCATTGATTTGAGAGAGATATGTGTTAATTCTTCTTTGAGTGTTTGGTAAAATTCACCCGGGAAGCCATCCAGTCCAGGATTTTTGTTTGCGGGAAGCTTTTTGCTTACTGATTCGATTTCATTAGTAGTAATCAGTCGGTTCAGATTTCTTGTTTCTTCTTGATTCAGTCTAGGAAGATTGTGTTCCCAGGAATTTATCCATTTTTTCCAGATTGCCGAATTTGTTGGCATATAATTGCTTGTAGTATTTTCTTATAGTCCTTTGTATTTCTGTGGTGTCAGTTGTCACTATCTTTCATTTCTGATTTTATTTATTTGGGTCCTCTCTTTTTCTCTTGATGAATCTGGTTAAAGATTATTCAATTTTATCTTTTCAAAGAACCAGCTCTTGGTTTCACTGATCTTTTGTACTGTCTTGTCTTGTTTTAGACTCTATTTCGTTTTCGTGAAAAACTGCAGCGTGGGGTAACAACGACTGTCTGCCACCTGTGAAAAAGCCTCTGGTAGTGCACAAGTTTGGTGGGGCAGAATCCCATGGAGCCACCAGGGTGGAGTGAGTGTGAGTCATGAGGCCAGTGAAAATTCAGATTTGGCTATGTGGGGCGAGGGCTTGACACAGGCAAGATGGCATTTGCCCAGCTCCATTGGAGTAGGGCCCAACCACAGGGACAATGGCAGCTTTCTCTTCAGATTTCACTCTGAAGCCACACAACTCGGTCTCTCTCTATATGTCTCTGGCACCTCCCTAGCTTCTCTCTTTTTACCGAAACCCAGGATGAGTGCCTGAGAGTGAGGGAGTTTGTGCACAGTCCCTTTAAGAGGATGCTCGGGTTTTCAGCCACCTTCCATCTCACCTGGACAGATCAGAATCCCAGCTGATTTTCATAGCCAGATGTTGTACGAGCTACTCTTCCAGGTGCTGGTGCTCCAGGCTGTCAGTCCACATGGGGCTGGGACCCCTCACTGTTCACAGGGGTACTCTGCAGCTGAGATATTCCTTCAGATGCTTAACCACCACACATGGGTGCGGGACCAGCCTGTTTTGTATCTGTGCCCCTCCTACCAGTCTCAAGGTGGCTTCTTCTTTATATCCTTAGTTATAAGACTTCTATTCATCTAGTCTTCAGATGGTTCTCCAGGTTGACTGTTTTATATTTTACTTGTACTTTAATGTGGTCATGGGAAGAGGCAAGCACAATGTTTACCTATCCCATCATTTTGACTAGAATCTTTGTATATCCCATTATCTTTTTTTTTCTCTTTGCTTTAGTTTGGAAATTGTCTAATGATCTATCTTTAAGTGCACTAATGCTCTCTTAGTATTTAATCTGCCTTTAAAGCATCTGTTGAGTTTCTATTTTGTTACAGCTTTATTGAGGTATAATTTACGTGCCATAAGATTCACTCATTGTAAGTATACATTTTGATGATATTAGTTACATTTATAGAGTTGTGTAACCATTACCACAATCCAATTTTAGAACATTTATCTACCCCCAAGATTCTCTTGAGGCCATTTGCAATCTCTTTCCATCTCTAATCCCATGCAACCACTGTTTCTATACATTTGCCTTTTCTACTCATATAATATAAATTGAATCATGCAACATGTAGTCTTTTGTATCTGGCTTCTTTCACTCAGCATGATACTTTTGAAGTTTACAAGGCTTGTCCATATTGTGGCATACATTGTCCATATTGTGGCATACATTTTGTTCATTTTTATTGCTGAATAGTATTATATTGTATAGATATATATCTGTTTCTTTATCTGTTCATTACTTAATGGAAATTTGGATTGTTTCCAGTTATTGGCTACTATGAATAATGGTGCCATGACAATTCTTGTAAGTCTTGTATACATATATTTTCGTTTTTTTAGGTAAGAGAAGTGGAGTAAGATTTCTGGGTCATGTGGTGGATGTATGTTTAAAGTTTTAAGAAACTACCAAACTGTTTTCCGAATTGGCTGTAACATTTTATATTCTCACCAGCAATGTATGAAGGTTTCAGTTTCTTCACATACTGTTCAATTATTGATTACAGCCATTCTAGTGTGTATGTAGAGTTGAATTTATGATTTCATTTGCATTTTCCTAATACTTAATGCTGATGAACACTTTTTTATGTGCTTATTAACCACATGTTTTTCTTGGTGAAATGTCTATTTGCTTCTCTTGCACATTTTTAATTGGGTTATCTTATTGATTTGTAAGAGTAGTTTATGTATTATGGATACAGGCTCTTTGTCAGATGCAAATCTGTGACTAGTATTTTCGTTTTCTAGATAGTGTCTAGAAAATTTAAATCTTCTTTTGAAGTGCAAAAGATTTAAATTTTTTAGATAGTGTCTAGAAAATTTAAATCTTCTTTTGAAGTGCAAAAGATTTAAATTTTGATGAAGTTCAATTTATTAATATAGTTTTCTATGGTATGCTTTTGTTGTTGTACCTAAGAACTTGTTATGTAGTCTGAGATTTCCTATATTTTCATAAAATATAGTGATTTTTTCCTATAATTTATAATTTTCACTATTACATTTAGATCTAGGATCCATTTTGAATTAATTTTGTATATGGTGTGCGATGAAAGTCTGTTTATTTATCTATTTAGTTACATATGGGTATTCAATCACCAGAACTTTTGCTGAAGAGACTATAGTTTTCTCATTAAATTATCATCCTTGTCAAAAATCAATTGGCCATAAATGTAAGGCTTTATTTCTGGACTTTCAGTTGTTTGCCTGACCTATCTGTCCATCTGTCTGTCTGTCTGCCTGCCTACTTGCCTGCCTGACTGACTGTCTTCTGTCTATCCACCCTTACTTTCTATTATGCTTTATTTTAAATTTTGAAAAAATAAAATAGTGTAAATCTTCCAATTTTGTTCTTGTTTTATAAAATTGTTTTGGTTATTCTAAGTCCTACACATTCTCTTATCAATGTTAAAGTAATTTTGCCAGTTTCTACAGAAAGAAGTCTGTTGTGATTTTGATAGAGATTGTGTTGAATTTACAGCTCAATTTGGGGAGGATTATCATTTTAGCAACATCGAGCCTTCCAATTCATGAATATGAAATGTCTCCATTTATTTAGATCTTTAATTTCCTTTAGTAATATTTTGTGGTTTTCAGTGTGTAAATCTTGCACTGATTTTGTTACGCTTATTCTTAAATATCTTTTTTTAGTGAGGTATAGTTAGCATACAACATTATTTTAGTTTCAGATATACAGCATAATGATTTGATATTTGTATACATTGTGAAATGATCACCACAGTAAGTCTAGTTAACATTTGTCACCATGCATAGTTACAGAATTATATTTTTTGTGATGAGAACTTTTAAGATCTACTCTCTTAGTGACTTTCAAATATGCAGTACAGATTTATTAACTATAGTTGCCATGCTGTATATTACATCCCTAGGACTTATTTATAACTGGTAGTTTACACCTTTTGACTCTCTTTACTCATTTTCCCTACCTGCCCCATTATTCTTTGATACTATTATGAATGGAATTGCTTTGTTAATTTTATCTTCAAATTGTTGCTTGTATGTAGCATATTAGCTAGTTTATAGCTGATATGAAGTAATACAGTTGATTCTTGTGTTCGTTCCTGTGTCTTGCAATCTTGTTAAATTCATTTATTAGTTCTAGGAGTTGTTTGTGGAGTCCATATTATATTCTACATACAGTTTCTGCCAATGAAAAGTTCTAAAGTTCTGTTTCTTCCTTTTGAATCTAGATACCTTTCTTTTCTCTTTCCCTTCTTCCTAAATTCTTTTCTTCCCTGTTTCCTTCCTTTTTTCTTTTCTTTCTTTCTTCTTTTTGTAGTAGCCAGAACTTCCACTGCAAGGTTGGATAAAAGTAGCAAAACTGGACAACCTTGCATTTTTTGTGGCAAATACAATCACCCTTGCTTTGTCCTTGTATTTGGAGGTAAAAGCATTCAGACTTTCAGCATTATGTATAATGTTAGCTGTAGTTTTCCTTCCATTAATGCCCTTTTGTTAGGTTGAGAAAGACCCTTTCAATACTTAGTTTTAAAAAATTATCAGTGGGTATTGGATTTTGTTAAATATTTTTCTGTATGTATGGAGATGATCCTGTGTTTTCCCCTTTCATTAACATTTATCAATTTTATTTCTATTAATATCATGTTTACTAATGTAGTTTATTACATTTATTGATTTTTGAATTTTAAACCAACCTTGTTTTCCAGAGTTAAATCTCACTTGTTCCAGCTGTATAATCTTTTTCCTGTATTACTGAATTCAGTCTGCTAGAACATTTTAAGAGGATTTTTGTGTTTGTATTCATGAAGAGCATTGCTTTGTAGTATTCTTGTGATACCTTTACTCGGCTTTCGAACTAAGGCAATTCTAGCCTCATGGAATGGGTTGACAAGTGTTTTTTCTTTATTTTCTGAAAGAGATTATGAAGAGTTGGCTTTATTTGTTCTTTAAATTTTTAATAGAATTCACCAGTGAAGCCATCTGGGTTTGGGCTTTTCTTTACAGGATAGTTTTTACTTACCAATTCAATTTTTTCCCCTTGTTGAGTCTGTTTTGGCAGTTTGGGTCTCACTTTGTGAGAATTTATCAGTTTCATCTGAATTGTCTAATTTGTGGAGATAATTGTTTATAATATTTCCTCTTCCATGTGTGCTTGAAAAGACTGTTTATTCTAAAGTCATTGAGTAGAGTTTACTAATATCAGTTAGGTCAAATTGGTTGATAGTTTTATTTAAGTGTTTGCTGTCATTGCTGATATTTGGTCTAGATATTGTACCAATTATTGAGAGTAGGTTATTGAAATCAGCAACTGTTATTGTTGACTGATCTGTTTCTCCTCTCATAACTCTCAGATTTTGCTTTTTATTATTTGTATATACATTTATAATTGTTATATCTTCCTGATTTATTAACAGGTTTATCATTATGACATTTCTTTTTGTGTCTAGTAATGTTTCTTGTGTTAGTCTGTTTTATTTAATGTTAATATAGCCATTTCAGCTCACTTATGTTTACTGTTAACATGATATAACTTTCCTCTACTTTGACTTCCAGTCTATTTGTATGTCAGAACCTGAGGTGTCACTCTTATAGATAACACCTAATTCAGCTGTGCTTTTTAAAAATCCAATCAGACAGTCTCTGCTTTTTGAATGGAATGTTTAGTCCGTTCACATTTAATATAATTATTGATATGGTTTTATATCTGCCCATTTGCTGTGTGTTCTATATATCTCATATTTTATATCTCTCTTCCTCCTTGACTTCCTTCTTTTGTGTTAACTGGTTTTTAATAGTTTTTTTTTAAATTTGTTTTTTGATTTTTAAATATGCTTGTTTTGTTGTTACTTTAGTAGTGGTTGCTTTAGGGATTACGTGTCTTAATTTATAGTAGTGTACTTCAGATTAATAGTAACTTAATTTCAGTGAAATATAATCTTCTTACACTCCCCCTTCCTTTAAGTTCTTGTTGTATATATCACATCTCTCTATATATTAAAAACTAAACAATTGCATCTCTAAATATTTCAAACCCAACAATGTTATAATTATTGCTTTATACAATTTTATGTGTTTTAAAGAAGTTAGAAAAATATATTTGTAGAATATTTTGTATTTACCTACATATTTAGCATTTGGAACATTTTCATTTCTTCTTGTTAATTCAATTTAATGTCTGATGCCATTCTTTTTAGTTCAAAGAACTTCCTTTAGTGTTTCGTGTAAGGCTTGTATGCTAGGAACAAATTCCCCCAGTCTTCATTTATCTGGGAATATCTTTTTCCACCTTCATTTTTGAAGTTTTGCTCAGTTGGTTGACAGTTTTTTTCCCCCAACACTTTGTGAGTATGTCATCCACCAACTTCTGGCCTCCATTGTCTCTGTTGGGAAGTCAGTCGTTAATCTCATTTTTTCTTGGTATGTGATGATTGGTTTTTCTCTTGCTATTTTCAAGATTTTATTTTTCTTTTTGTCTGTCAACAGACTGTGATGTGTCTTTGTGTGTTTATCTTACTTTGGTTGGGTTCATTAAACTTTTAGATTTGTAGATTTTTTTTTACATTAAATTTGAGAATTTTTTGACTAGTATATCTTCACATATTTTTTCTGCCTTTTTCTTTCTCTCCTATTCATCTCTCATTACACGTATATTAGTATACTTAATATTGGCCCATGGGTTTCTAGAACTCTGTCTATTTTTCTTTAAATGTTTTGCTCTCTGTTCTTCAGATTGGATAATATGTCTTTATTTTAACATTACTGATTCTTTTTTTTTCCATCTCAAATGTACTATTGAGCCTCTGTTGCGTTTTTCATTTCAGTTATTGTAATTTTCAAGTCTCAAGTTTCTGTTTGGTTCTTTCAAAATAATCTCTTTATTAAGATTCTCTATTGGTTGAGTCATTGTTACCATACTTTTAAAAAATTCTTTCAACCTATTATAAAAATTTTGTAAATGTAGTTGTAATAGCAGCCTGAGGTCTTTGCTAAATCTAACATATGGGGTCACTCAGAGACCCTAATTATTGACTGCTGTTTTTTTCCTGAGTATGGGTCACCTTCTCTTGTTTCTTTGCATATCTTAGTTTTTTTCATTGTTGTCGAATACTGGACATTTTGGATAATATATCATTAATAGCAACTGGAGATTATGATTTATTTTCCCCAAGACTGGTAGTGGTTGTTTGCTTACTTATTTATTTATTTTGTGATTAGTAACTTAACAGGCTTCAATTTGTGAAGTCTGTCTCCCCATAATGTGTAGCTGTTATATCTGCTTAGTTCTTTTTCTAATCTTTTAATTTTTAAACCTGGCTCCCAGGATCTTTCCTATGTCTGTATAGCTGAAGATTCAGCTAAAGGTTAGTCAGAACTTGCGCTCAAATATCTCAAGCCAGTAAAGCTTTCAATCTCTATAGGTGGATCTGTATTTGGACTGGGGAGTTCATTCAAAGTTCAGGGTGTTTTCAAGTCTGCCCCTGTTTTAACTTCCATTGGGCACTCTTTCATATTCTCTATGCATGTATTCAGGCTCTGTTGGCCATGAATGTGTATGTGTGATAAACTCTAGTCTCTAGTATATATGGGCTCAGCTTTTGGTCAACTCAGACTATTTTTCAAACCTCTTTTTTCTGTCTTACCTTCTGGAACAACATATCGGGCTAGTCTGCCAGTCTATGGCTCCCCTAAACAGAATTGCTGTCTTAGGCTAGTGGAGCTTCTGTCTCTCCATATTAACCTGTAACTGAGATGACCACTTTAAACAATGTTTCATATCAAATGAGCTTCCTTGACAGTGGCAATGAAACTGCTATTTCTCACAGTTGGTTATGCCCTGGTTGACCTACCATGCTGAAGGGAAGGCATAGGGTTGATGGGAGAAGCCCCAGGCAATAGTGCTACAGTACTTACATTAATCCCACTCCAAATTCAGTCATTTTCATGAGTCTATGCTTCTCAGTTTCTTGTATTCTGTAATTTTCAAAGTGCTGAATTAATTGATTTGGACAGTTTTGACCAGTTCTATAATTGTTTTATGGGGAGATTTGCCAGTCTCCTCACTCCATCATACTGAAGTAAATCTGTTCCAGTTATTGTATTTTTGAGATTTTCAATCTTTATTTGATTTTTACATTTTTCTTTTTAAAACAGATTCCAGTTCTCTGGTAAAATTTTTCACTTGTCATCTGTTTCCTTGAACATATTAATCATAGTTCTTTTAATGTTCATGTCTAATAACTTCAGTATTTGAATACCAGTGGTTCACTTTCTCTTGTCCATCTCTCACCCCTCCTCCCTGGATTTTAGTCATTTAGTCTTGTCCCCTAGCATGAGTGAGGTGGGTTTTTGTTTTTGTTTTTGTTTTTTTAATGGAATATCAGACAGTGTATTCGAAAAATTGTAGATGCTCTAAACGATGTTATCTTTCCTTAGAGTCCACTTAATTTTCCTCTGGAAGACAAACTAAGGGTAGCCTATTTTGATTCAGTCAAGGATTGAAAAAATTTGATTCTGACTTTCATTCTTTTTGAGAAATATTTTACTTTTGGTTTTTCTTTATTCCTAGGGCATGGCCTTTTAGAGATCTCAACTCAGCTGTTTTCTGGGACCTTCCTCCTTGGAGAGTCTGAACTCCACTTTCTTTTTTCTCAGCTCTACAAACCTACGAAAAGCTCTGCCTAATATTTTAACCTCATATATGCCGCTTTCTCTTTGATTTCCTGGCTTCTGGTGTTATACCACTTAGGAATTTTGAAGAGAATTGTTATGTAGGATATTGGTCTTGCTTCTCTACTCCTCTGCTCTTTGGGTTCTTGGCTCTTTCAATCCTTCCTGCTTTGGTAAACTTGAACTCCAGTTTTTGAGCACATAGTGCAGTGAGCCAAAATTTGAGCTGCTGCTTTCTTCTTGGCCTCTTGCCTCGAGTAAGCACAGAAATTGGCAAATGCTTTGACGAGCAAGGTGGCCGAGAATGTCAGGCTCACTACAGTACATTTTCCCTTTTCTCCTGGGTCTTGGTCTCTCTAGTCTTGGTTGCCTTGATTGCTGTCTAAGGCTTTGAACAATTTTTTGCTATTATAAATTGTATCCAACTTTTCTTCATGGAAGGGTTGGTCTGATACAAATTTCACTCTTTATGAGAGTGGAACCCCAAAAGCATTCTTTAGTGTCATTACTTTATGTGACCTGAATTGACAAAGATATGTGTGATAGTGCAATTTTTTTTTCCTCTAAATTATGGCCTTTTCTTAGAATAATCAAGGATTCTTCAAGATGTAATGACTGGACAGAAAAGTTAAAAATTTATTCTGAAAAATTTGAACTAGAGAAATTCTACTCAGTGTGTATTGGTAACTAAGAGACTTTTGTATAAAAGAATAAACTGATCTGCAGTGTTATATTATTGATCTTTTGAATACTTTTTTTTGAACCACTTAGTTCTTTATTATTTCTTATAATGAAATCAATTAAATATATAAGGCAATTTTATAAAAATTTGATAATGACTTTAGTGTAGATCTTTAATTGTAATTTATAGAATAAGAACAACTTTATTGGCATTTATTATTAGAAAATCACAAATATTTAACAATTCATTAATGTGAAATCATTTTCTTAGTTTTTTAGTGAAATTTCACAGAATGCTTAATTTTTTATGCTAATTTCTTTAGGATTTAATACTTTCATTATAATACAGGAAGCAAAAATCAGTCTTAAAAATAGCTTTTAAAAATTATTAAGGTAATGTTCAAAAAAATTAATAAGGTAATGTTCATCAGTTGTAACAAGTGTACCACTCTAGTGAGTGATGATAATGTAAGGGGCTATGCATGTGTAGGGAAGTACAGAAAGTACAGGGGGAGAAGAAGTGGAAAGAAATGACAAATCTCTGTACCTTTCTATCAGTTTTTCTGTTATTCTTAAACTGCTCTAAAAAAATTAAGTCTTCAATTATTAGATCCACAGAAATCATACTGATCTACTTTGATATACCAGTGTTATCCTGATGCACTGTCAAAGAAATTTTAAAATTGTTATCTCTAAATTGTTAACCTAAATATGTTTGATGCTGTTTTTCTATATACCATTGTAGTAAACAACCAATATCATGATGAACTCTAATGACTTTTTGTGTGTTTTTGATACGCATTGATTTTGAATTGATTTAAGCTCAAAAGTTGAGCCTATAACATTTTAAAATAAAATTTTTGGTTGTTGTTCAAGATAGTAAGTTTATGAATATTTATAGTAAACTGAAAAGTGAAAAGAGGAACATCAGTGTCTTTCTAAGAACATATGAAAGGAAACTTTTCTGTTCTTTGTCTTTTTCTGAAATTTTCATTTGGTAGAATAGATACAAGATAAGCATTAATAAATAGAATTATGAATATTTAATTGCACATAGGGGACACTAATGGCTACCTCATAGATGTCCAAATAGTGAAAGTTGTTTTTAAATTACAAAGCACTATATAATTTCATTCATCCAAATAAGAATGAATGTCAAATAACAGATATATATCAGAACCCTTGATAAAATTAGAAAATGCCACACAATGTAAGGCATCATTATTAGGCCCATGGAGCTTGTTTTAGCTTGCAGTTGCAGTCCATGGTTTGGATTTTTTTTTTTTTAGACAGACATAGAAATAGGACTTTTTACAGTAAATAAGTTATATTACAAGACAAATGAATATTGAGATACCAGTAGAACTATGTACCACCAGCACTTATCTCACTGCCATATGACTGCTATATTTTGTATATATGCCTGTCTCTGTTAGATTTTGAGTTCTGTGAGGAAAGTGACAGCATCTTGCTCATTGTTAGAGATCTGGTAGCTGGTACATGGGAGGTATTCAGTAAATGTTGGCTAAGTGAATAATATTAAAGAAAAATTTTACACCAGACATTTAAAAATGGCAAGTCAGATTCTATTCAGTACTACTGCAGTAGAGGAGAGATACTTAAGTGTAAACTGAGCTCGACACCACTGAAACAAAAGGCAGAAGGCCTTTTAGATCCTCGGGTGTGCTAAAGGGAGAGTACTAATGGTCCTTAAGGGAAGTTTGTCTTTGTGGTTAGGCATTCTCTGTTTTTTCATTGGCACTTAGCTGGAGGAGAAACAAACTTCTCATATATTTAGGATAGGAAGTACTTTTGCAAATTGGAGCAAGGTGCCCTCTGGAATTATGCTCTTACTCTCCCACAAGAACTGGGAGATAGGAGAGAGTGCTCCCTGGATGTTTGTATTTTGAAGAGGTAACTTCTGGGTCCTCTTGGAGAACCTAATTGGTAGAAGATTTACGTCTCAAAGGGGCAGGGAAAGGATTTGTAATTGTAAAGTTTTAAAAGTAAATGGTCTAAGAAAAGGGTGATCAGTGGTCTATAGTCAGGTTTTGGCTGGAACAACAGTAAATTCTTCTGGCAGCACTGAGCTTTCTCAGGCAGGCATTTTAGGGAGCTGGGTCATCATTCTAGGAACACAGCCTTTGGCTAATAGAAACTATGCTGGTGTATGTTTCTGTTTCTTAGTGTGGAAGATGGATGAAATTTGATTGTGTTGAAAGTTGCAGTTCTTATAGGCCAAGATTGAGGTCTCAGAGGAGCCTGACTAAAGTTTAGTCAAGGGGAGAGTTTGTTAATAACACAGGGCAAGCAAGGGTGTTCTATGAATGGAAATTCAGGCTGAAACCAGAAATGGGGTGGATATCAAGGATACCTAGAAGAGTTTAATGTCCATGAATAAGGGAGAAGGAACTAATATTTGTTTAACCAGGTACATTAAATCTGTTATTTTTACTTAACCCTTCTAACAACCCTGTGAGGTCAGTACTGTGTCCATATTAAATCAAGAGATAGGCTCAGACATTTTAAATAACATGATCAATATAGTTAGTGACTGGTGGAGTTGCGATTTAAACCCAGATCTTTTTTGACTTCTAAGTGCCATCCTCTGATCATCAGCATATATTTTAATATTGTTATATAGCAATTTGATTTTCTTAGAACTAATTTACATTAATAACAGTTAATGTAGGTGGGCTGCTTTTCTCTGTGCCAGATCCTAAGAAGAAAATTTAGCAAGGTTTAGTGAACACTGAGTAGTGAGAAAATAAGTGTTACTAGTACTTTGCTTTGTTAGGATGTAAACCCTCCCAGTTGTCTTTTGAATTGCCGCTAATGCCCCAATGCATATAGAAAATCTGCTCCTAATCTTGGGTCCCTGTAATGTTGGAACAAGGAAGGTCTTTAGCCATCAAGTTCAGAATCTTAATTTCTCAGATGGAAAAGCCATGATACAGAAAGGTTAAGTAATTTCTCCAAGTGATTTACTCAAGATCCCAGAGTCTACTCATTAGAGAAAGCTGGGATTGGTTTAACCAAAAATGATTCTTGCCCAATTTGGGGGTTTACCTCTAGATGTTGTTATCAAAGAATATATTTATCAAATGTCAAACTACCACAGTGTTGCCATTGCATTTTTTTTTTTTTTAAAGAAAATAACCTTAAAAGGTAAAATTGCCCATAGGTGGTGATGACAGTGACTCAGCAGTGTCCCTGGTAGCCCCAACAGGTGATTTAGTAGAGTTCTCTGTTGTCTGTCTGAATCTGCCAAATAAACCTCTTTTGAGTTACTCCCATACTACAGGGAAGGTGACAGAAATAAAGTAACAGCAATATGACAACTACAAAACAACCGACTCAGATCTAAAATAATAAACAAACCTTTAAAAATGTTTTGGTTAAATGTGATCACAACAATGTTTAAAATTTTTAAAGATTGATGTATACCACTTCTCTTACTTATGTCAAAACCTATTAAACTGATTTGGGTATTAAACAATAAGCTAGGTTTTTCCCCGCTTGTTCTTTTTCCTGTATCGCTATACCTCAATTTTGTGTTGACAGTTTTTCTGTCTTTTTTTTTTTTTAAGTAATAAAATAACCCATTTAAAAAATTGTAGTAAGAACACTTGACACGAGATTTACCCTCTTAACAAAGTTTGAAGTGTATGGTCCCTTATTGACTATAGGTTCAGTGTTGTTAAGCAGATCTTTAGAGTTTATTCACGTTGCTTAACTGAAACTTTATGTCCCTTGACTAGTAACCTCTCATTTCTCTCTCAACCTTCCCCTGACAACCACCATTCCATTTTGATTCTATGAATCTGACTACTTTAGCTATTTCATGTAAGTGGAATCATGTAGTATCTTTCTGTGACTGGCTTATTTCACTTAGCATAATATCCTCCACGTTTGTTCATACTGTCGAAAATGGCAGGATTTGCTCTCTTTTTTATGGCTGAATAATGTTCCATTATGTATATATACCACATTTTATTTATCTATTCATCCATGGAGGGACATTTAGGTTGTTTCCACATCTTGGTTATTATGAATAGTGCTGCAATGAACTTGAACTTCTAATACCACTTTGAGATCTTGATTTCAGTTCTTTTGGATAAATACCCAGAAAAAGGATTGCCGGATCTTATTGTAGTATTATTTTTAATTCTTGGAGGAACTTTCATGATGTTTTCCATAATGGCCGCACCATTTTGCATTCCTGCCAACAGTGTGGAGGGGTTCCAGTTTCTTCATATCTTTGACAGCACTTGATATTTTCTGATATTTTTGGCAGTGGCCATCTCCTGACAGATGTGAAGTGATATCTCATGGTGGTTTTGATTTGCAGTTCCTTGATGATGAGTGATACTGAACTTTTTTTATCTACCTGTTGGCCATCTGTATGTCTTTGGTAAAATGCCTATTCAAGCCCTTAGCCCATTTTTTAACGGGATTACTGATATTCTGCTATTTCGCTGTAGGAATTTAGGGCTGTTGGAATAAGTCACCGAGAAGTAAAGGACCTGTGTGGAACAGAGTGGAAGCAGAATTCAGTGTCTCACTTTCATCGAGTCATGGACTAGTCAATAGGAAACCTCTGGGTTATAAGATGGGGTAAGTCAGGGCCACTTAGAGAAAGGACATCTATTGCTTAGGAGAGAAAAAGTAGAAAATCAGGATAGATTAATATACTACAAAAGAATATTAAGACGTGGGAATAAGGAACACAGGAATGTGTAGCTTCTCCTTCTCTGCATTCCCTTAGCATCCTCTTTTGCAGCATTTATCATCAAGTGCTATAATAGCTGAATTACTTACTTGGCTCCACCTCTAGATTGTACATTCCTTGAAGGTAAGATTATTTCTAGCACTTAGTAAGTGTTGAATAAATATTTGGTTGAGGAACAGATATACATGGTGGATGGGCAGGGGGAGAAACAAAACATCCATGAAAACAATTGTGGGAAAGTTGTGACAGAAAGCTTTGCTAATGGTTTTTATTTTTATCTTTGCATTATGGAAAAACTGTTAAACATATTCAAAAGTAGAAAAAATGGTAGAATAAATCCCATTTTGCCAATCAGCCAGCCTTAACAATGATCAACATGTGGCCAATCTTGCTTCATTTATCTGTTCCCCTCCCCATTGGATTATTTTAAACAAAGCCCAGATGTCATATTATTTCATCTGTGAATACATCAGTATGTATCTTTAAAACAATAAAGAGAATTTCCTTTTTAAAAAGTATAACTACAACATTATTTGCACACTAGAAAACAGCACAGTAATTCTGATCAGTATTCAAATTTTTGATTGTCTTGTAAATTTTTTGTCTAGTTGTCATGTCAGAATCAGAATCCAAATAAGGACTACACATGCATTTAGTCAATAAATCCCTTAAGCCTCTTTTAATCTATAGGTTTACCTTTTATTTTTTCTTTTTATTTATTGAATAAACCAGATCCTTTACCTATAGATTTTCCCAAAGTGTAAATTTTTACAAGTTGTGTCCCATGGTGGAATTTAATTTGTTTTTCTGTCTCCTATATTTCCTGTAAACTGGTAATTAGAGCTTTGATGAGAATTCCCATTTTTTAGCAAGAAGACTTCAAAGGCAGAGTATGTACTTTCTATAATAAGGCATCAGAGGGCATATAATACCTGTCCCTCTTTTTGTGAGGTTAAGTTTGACCTGTGAGCACAAGTGTAGTCAGCCTGATCCATCCATTATAAACTTCCTCATCTGCTTTTGGCCTAATGGTTTCAGCAGCCATTGATAATTATTGTGTAGATCAGGGACTTGCTAGCTTTTTCTGTAAAGGGCCAGATAGTAAATATATTTTCAGCTTTGCAGGCCATAAGGTCTCTGTCACTGTAGTGCGACAACAGCTTTAGGCAATATGTAAATGAATGGGCATGGCTGTGTTCCTATAAAGCTTTATTTATTTACCAGATCAGATTTGGCCCGCTGGCCATTATTTGCCAACTCCTGACCTACATCAATTATTTCATTAGGGGTTGTAAAATAATACAATCCTATCATCCTTTATTTATTAGTAGAAATGCATCTATGAAGAAGAATTTTGCCTTATGTGGTTATTCTACGGAAATTTTTGTAAAGGAAAGACAAGATAAATGCTTGAGTCTTTCTCTTTATATATTACTATCCATTTTCAGAATAAGGAGTTGGTTTCCTAGCATTTTCCAAAAGTGATTAGTTTGGTTTTAAAGTATTATCGTTAAATTACGGATTTTTAACATATTTGATGTTTCAGTCTCCCTAGATGCTCTGTAGATACACAGGAGGGACCTATGGCTAGTGTCTGTTAACAGTCACACTGTAGCCATGTGGCACTCCTGAGGCATTGTTAGCTCCATGACAGAATGTCTCAGTTGTAGTTACTATAAAATAAATCAGTGGCTTTTGTCTGCAGCTCTAAAATCCATGATGCTATACTTTTCATTGTATTGGGTAAGAAAAACATTTTATGTTTTTCAAATTCAGAAATTAGATGCTCAGTTTTACATTTTTTTATGTTAACATACTTGTTTTTATCATGACTAGGATGCTTTTGTAAAGCAAAATTGATACTAAAATGTTCATAATTCAATATTATTTAGTTAGCCTACAATCTGAAATTTGATTTAATACCCTTGGTTTTTCATTAGCGCCAAGTGGAAAAAAACTGGACATATTTAAAGAGCTCGAATTTACCATCATACATATCAATATCAAAATGCTCTCTCTTGATTTATCATCCATATTTCACTTAAATTAGTCCACTATTCTAACGTACCTCCTTGCTTCTTTTCTCTATTAGTTTAGCTGTTTGAATTCATTTTCTGCATTTTCTCTCTGCCATGGCCAAACTTTCACCCTAAACCCACTGTGCCTTCCCCTTAGAAAGGTCCTCTGGGTGTTCCTATCATTAACCTACTTGCTGCTTTTGATGCCTCCTTGTCACCTTTTGTTTCCTTGGATTTAGGGATGACTTTTATTTTTCATCCTCTTGATTCCTTTTCTTTCTTCTCTTTCCCCAACCCGTGAACAGTGTTTCTGAGTCTTGTTTTATGTATCTTCAGCATTTCTCACTTTCTCTTTAAGTTTCTCTAACTTCCTTGGGAAGCTCATAGTTTGCCAACCTTGTTTTCATGATTTCAGTTAATACCCCATATACAGGTGACATTTAAACTCGGTCTCCAGTTCTGAGCTCTGATGTTTCTATATTTATTGCCAAATATAAGATGTTTAAACTTTAATTGTTTTTTTCTAACAACTGAAAATAAAATCTAAAAGAAGAGAGAGAGTACATCATGTTCTTGAGGTACCTTTTAAATGTATTTATGTCACTCTTGGAGCCTCTGGTGCTAGCTGAATAGTAAAAAGATTTTGAAGACTAGTTTAAAGCATTTTAACAGTTATTTTCTGTTTTCATCTCCTGTATCCTGTGTCCGCTTTTGCCCAGTAGCTGCTGGCTACCTTTGCTTCTTTAAACTACTCTATGACATTCTTTTTCTATTTAATATATTTTGTCCCGCTATAAGTTCCCTTCTTTATGTGCAGATTTTCCAGACGATTTCTGACCATCTTCAGGGATACCAGCAATTGAGCTCTTCTTTTTTTCTCAACCATTAAATGAGGAGAAATCTTTTTCATAACTTAAAAGCTCCTCCAAACCCATTATTTCCTGGACTAATAAGAAAGGAAGCAGTGCTCTTCTGGGTTTGTCTTTCGAGGGTAGGAGTGTTTTGTCTGTCTGTCACACAACAAAATTTTTTAACCTTAATATGTAATAAATATAAAATCGTCTTTCCTAACAGTGTGCTTCTTTCCTTATATAGATATCATTTTTATCTCGTTAAAAAAATATTGCAGCTTTTTACTTTTTCATAATCTTCACAGTTGAATACATATCAATCAATAGTACCAAGTTATGTGGCTGTGTTGCAAAGTGACAACATTAAGATTGAGTCTGAAAGTCCTATTGAGAAAAGCCATTTGAGGCAAATAAATTTGATAAAATTTAATCTACATTTCTGTTTCTACTTGTTAAACTTGGATTAAGGCATTTGGTAAGTGTGGAAGAATTTAGAAGGTGATTTTTTTCCTGAAAATTTTTTTTTCGCTCATTATTAACTGTTGCATTTAATTAATTGGATTGGTCCCATTTTGCTGAGTCAGAGCACAGTTGGACTTTGGTAAGTATAAAGATATACTCCATTTCAGGAGGTCTTATAGCCTTTTTTCTGAATGTTGGAGTAGAGATGATACATTTTTTAGAATTACGAGAAGTGAGCAAAAACACTTTTGGGAGAGATGAGAAGGAAAAATATTTTTGTCGTGACTTTGTTTTTATTTTAGAATAATATTATAAAATAAACATCTTTCTAGCTCTTACTGTATTTATAATTTTGAGAAAGCTATGAGTATCGAGATATAGTAGTGGTGACTGTTTTGCTTAGTATAGAAGGGAACATTCAGAGAAAATTTAAAAGCTTTAGGTACAAAATACACCTCCTCAGGTAGATCTCTAAACATTTATCAAGAAACAATCCTACAGGGATTGTATTCTATGAATTTTATTAATGGATATGTTTGATGAGCCTAAACCTGAAGCCGATTTGTGAAAGTTGGGGATTTGTAGTGATGAAGATAAAAAAAAGGAATTCATTCATTTGTCTAACATATATTGAGTGCTTTCTAGATGCTATTTGTGAATCTTTTTTCAGTTTTATTTTATGGTTAAAGATTTCTTGGGTAGCTTAGCTGATCAGAGTCAATATTTATTTATGGAAACTATGGGGTATTAGATTTATAATTTAAAAATCAAGATTAAAATGTATAGTATTCAAAAATATTTATCAAGACAAAGTGCTGACTTTACCATACTTAGAAGGGTGTGGTGTACCATCACAGACTGATAGAGATAGGAGGAATCTTGGAGACAGTTCAATATCTTTATTTATATGGCAAATATTTAATGAGTGTTTACTCTGTGCTGGATTATGATAGGTTTTTGTGCTACCATGGTAAACAACATATCAATGGCTCTTATATTCTTAGAATTTATATTCTAGTAGTGGAAATTGAGAGCGAACAAACTAATTAGTTAAATAGTTTGGTGCTGGTGGAAGTTCATTGAAGACAGTAAATAGGGTGCTGTAACAGAAAATAAAGGGTCAGGGATTTTTAAAATCAGGTAATTAGGAAAGACCTCCTTGAGGACTTTGTATTGAAGTTGAGACCCATGAGCAGGAATGAGCTTGGTAAGGACATTTCACATCAAAGAAACAGCCTAAAGCAGGAAAGAGTTTAGATTGTTTATGGAACTTAACAAAGGCCTCTGTGACAGAAAGGCAACATGGACAGTGGTTCAACATGGGACTAGAGGGATGGCAGGGGGCCTTGCTCTGCGGGATCTGGATTTTAATCTCTTTGTAATGGAAAACTATTGAATATCATTTTTTTCCTCGGCTTTATTGAAATATAATAGACAATTAGTTGCATGTATTTACATTGCATAATTCGATGAATTTTTTTTCAATTATAATTGGCATACAATAATATACCAGTTTCAGTTGTACAGCATAGTGATCAGAGATCCACATAGCTCGCAAAGCGATCGCCCCACTAAATCCAGTACTCCTCTTCCCCCTTACATACTTATTACAACGTTATCAACCATCTTTCCCATGCTACACTCTACATCTCCATGTCTATTCTGCAACTCTCCATTTGCACCTCTTAATCCCTTTGCCTTTTTTCACAGTTCTCCCAACCCCTTCCCATCTAGTAGCTCTCAAAATATTTTCCATATCTATGAGTTTATTTCCCCTTTTGTTGTTGTTGTTGTTTATTTTGTTTTTTAGGTTCCACATTTATGTGAAATCATGCGATATTTGTCTTTCTCTATCCGACCCATTTCATTCAGCACAATACACTCTAGGTCCATCAAGGCAATATCTTTCTCCATCCCCTTCCTTTCATTCTGTGTGTGTGTCTTTTAATCTGAAGTGAGTCTCTTACAGGCAGCATATGTAGGGGTCTTGTTCTCTTATCCATTCGGCTACTCTGTCTTTTGGTTGGAGCACTTAATTCTTTTCCATTTGAGGTACTTGTTGATAGGAATGTAGTTATTACCATTCCTTATTCATGTTTTTGATATATGTGTTTTCTTCTTAAAGAAGTCCCTCCAACATTTCCTGTAATACTGGCTTGGCGTTGTTAAATTCCTTTAGCTTTTGTGTGTGTGTGTGTATCTGTCCTTAGACTCTAAATGATACCTTCGCTGAAAAAAATATTCTTGGTTGTAGATCCTGGGTTTTCATCACGTCAGATATTTTGTGTCAAGCCCTTCTGTTCTGCATATAGTTTCTTTTGAGAAATCAGCTGCCAGTCTTATGGGTGCTCCCTTGTATATAACTAATTGCATTTCTCTTGCTGCTTTTAAGATTCTCTCTTTGTATTTAACCTTTGGCATTTTAATTATGATGTGCCTTGGTGTGGGTATCTTTGGATTCCTCTTTCTTGGGTCTCTCTGAGCTTCCTGGGGTTGTATGTCTATCTCCTTCACCAGATGGGGGAAGTTTTCCATCATTATTTCTTCAAATAGCTCTTCAATGTCTTGTTTTCCTTCAGGTACCCCTTGACACAGATATTTTTACATTTAATAGTGTCCCATAGGCTCCTTAAATTATTATTATAGTCTTGGCTTCTTTTTTCTTGCCATTCTGATTGAGTGCTGTTGGCTTTCTCATCCTCTATATGTCTTTCAATACTCTTTTTATCCACTCTGTTTATTCCGTCTAATATACTCATCTCAGATAATGTGTTCTCCATTTCTGACTGGTTCCCTTTTATAATTTCTATTTTCGTTTTTATGCTTTTTATCTCTTTGTTAAAATTCTCACTGAACTCATCTATACTTCCCCTAAGTTCATGGAGCATCTTTATAACCAGTGTTTTGAACTCTGACTCACTTCAGATTAAAAGACACACACACAGAATGAAAGATTGCTTGACTCTATTATTCCTGGATCTCTGTTCTATTCTCTGATATGGTTTCTGCTCCTTTGTCTTCCCATTTTGGCTGCCTTTTTGTGTCTGTTTCTATGTACTAAGCCAAGCTCCTAAGTCTCCTGCTCTTATTAATGCAGCTTTGTGAAGTAGGTGTCCAGTGGCACAGCCCTGAGAAAGGTTTAGTGGCAGGCCACGTTTAGCCCCAACCTGTGCCCCTCTGGAGCCACCTGTTAAGATTCAGCAAGCAATCCACAGATGCTGTGCTTATGGTTGCCTCCAAAGGCCACGCCAGAAACTGAGGCCAGCTGACACCAGTGTGAGTCCTGGCGCTGCTCAACAAGGAGCACCTGACTCTCTGAGGATACACCTGGATGTGGCTTGGGTAGGGCCGCTCGTTGGGGAGGAAGAGTTTCAAGGAGTCTTCTGGGCGGAGCAACCTCTGTTATCCAGTTTGATGATGTCACAGCTACGGCGTTGCTGTGTTCGCACATTGGGAGAAGGAAGGGCTCAACAGAGGAACATTGGATACCTCCAGCACATCTGCTCAGGGGAGAGCCTTGCCTCTAGCCTTCACTCAGACAATCCAGTGTCTCCCTATAAGTCCCTGGTGTCCCCTGCGCAGCCCACCCAGCACTTGTGCTCAGAGTGAGCAGGTTGGTTACCACGAAAGTCCGCTTGCAGACACGGCCCCTTTAAGAGGCTGTGGGCTGCTGCTGCTGCAGTCTCTGTCCCACTCAGCCGCTCAAACTCGGCCCCTTCATCTCTTCACCTCCTCCTACCTTCTACCTTTGCAGGGTGATTTCTTATTTCTCTCCCTAGTTGTAGTGCTTCTGTTCATCTAGATCCCAGGTAACTTTTCTTGCTGTTTGCTCCGTGTTTCTGTCATAACTTTGATTTGATAGAAAGAGGGATGAACAAAGCCTCTATCATCTATGCCATTTTCCTAGATATCATTTGATTTATATTTACCTTTTGCCTATTGCAAAAAAAAAATAGTTTGTAATGGGGCAAAGTTAGAAGCAGGAAGATGAATTAGGAGGCAGTTTTATAATGAACAAGGTCAAAGACTGGGTGAAGTTGGAAGATTGGAGACACACTTTGAAGGTAGAATTGATTTGACTTGCCAGTAGATTGGATGTGAGGAGTGAGAAACAGTGTAAATCAAACATGACTCCCAGTTTTCGACCTGAAAAACTGAGAGAATGATGGTGACCTTTATTATGATGGAGAAACTATGCTGGGTCAGGGTTAGAGGTGAAGATTAAGACTCGTCCTAGACTTAAGTTAAAGTTGAAATGTTTGTAAGAATACAAGTGGAGGTCCAGTAGGCAGTCAGGAACTCCAGAGGAAAGGTATGAGCTGCAGACAGAAACTTGGGGGAGTTGTCAGGTGGTATATAAAGCTGTTGGAGCAAATGAGATAATCCAAAGGAAAGGGTTCAAATAGAGAAGGAACAATGACTCAAGACCAAGTGCCAGGGTGCTCCAACATTTAGACATTTGATAGAAGAGGAGCTGGCAGAGAACATTGAGAGTGGTCAGAAAGAGAACTGGAAAAGTGAGACATCATAGAAACGATGAAAGAGAGGGTTTCAGGAGGAAAGGCTTGGTCATTGGGTAGAAAGCTCTTGAGAGGTGAAATAAAGTGATGGAAGAAAAGGAGCCATTTACCTTTATAATCAGCTTCTGCCTTCAGATATCTCATCTTATTTATCTTTGTATCCCCAGCTTCTAGCACATAGCATGACACATAATAGGCACTAAGTAAATACTTGTTGAATGATTAAATGAAAGAGATAGTATCAGAAGAGGTCTGTATCATGAGTTTATCAAGAATTAAAATTCAGCTGTTCCTCTTTTAAGTGAGTTTCTATGGCAGTTGAAGATGACTTTCTTATCAATTACTAATATATTGATAAAAATATATTGAAAGTCTGTGATTTTCAGTCATGTCTTCAGATGTATAATTGTATACTTTTTTGACTACTTGGTGTGTCTCCCAAAGGAAAGGTGGTTACATGGGTTTGGAAGAAGAGGGAAGTTTTGAGAGAGAGAGAGAGAGAGAGAGAATGTATGTATGTATGTGTGTAGTGTTTTATTTAGTGAAATTGGCATCAAAATAATTAACCTCCTTCTGTCTAAGTTTGAAATTGTAGAAATGGTGCAAATCACCTATATTAGGTTTTTTAGACATTTTGTTCTTTTGATATGGTTAGAGGGTTTTATTAAACTTTGGCAAAGGGAAATTATGGAGAAAGGAATTAATATCAAAGAGATTTGTCTAATGAAAAAGTACTCAGTCACTTTTAATAGTATAATTTGCAGCCTGTATTTCTATTTACCCTTGATCTTTTAAAATTGTATCTTTGTTTGCCTCCTCCAAGTAAAAAGTAAGATACCAAGCAAATGATATAAACTTATAAGACCTATACATTATCTGTCAATGCCCCATAGAGATAGAAAAAACAAGAAAAAATAATGAAATTTCCTTTTCAGATCATTAGGTAGTGGAGATTATTACAATTTGCAAAATTGGTAGATTATGCTCAACTTGGTCTGTGCTCTATCTATGGACGGAAAACCTGTGTACCATTTCATACTGTGTTCAATGCATATTTTTATATCCAGAACCAGTTTAGAATGCTGAAGTACTTAAAAAATATCAATAAGTACATTATTTCTAAAAACATCCATATAGTGCTTATTTATGAAAATATTTATACCTACATGATTTCATTGAATCCTCACAACAACCTTGTGACGAAGGTGTTATTTCTTAGTCGAAGAGCATATTACTGTTGATGTCAGAGCTGGGTCCCAAATTTAGGTCTCCTGATTCCAGATCCTATGTGCTTCTATTTCAGACTGCCTGCAAGTGATGGTCATGCTCCTGGCTGCACATCCGGGGTCCTGAGGTTGCAGATGTGGATGACTAAACATAGGGTGAGGAGTACCTGTTTTTCTTTCCTCATTGTTGGGCATTCATTGGTTTAAAGCTGCTGGCAAACAATGCATGATAAATCTCTTCTCTATATGTGTAAATAGTGGCCTCTCATCCAAAATTAGTAGCCTAGAATTCTAGATCATTAACTTGGCTGTATTCTAATAAATAGATAATGATTCACCATCAAATTAAATTGCTTGGTCTTGGAGGAGTGGTAAAGAGTTTTAATCTCAAGGGAAGTTTGCTAGAAGGTGCTCAATATGCTACCAAGTAACCATTAAGGGTTATTGGTGTTATAGCTTAAATTCATTTAGCGTCAGCTGTTGATTCTTCAAGAATGAATAGCTTGGCACCTGTTGAGCCTACTCTTTTAGAGTTTTCTAAGTTAGACCCTTTTATAATAGCAAGAAGGATTGTTTTCAGTGAAAAGGCATAGCAAAAACCTCAATTCTGAGCACACTATATACTAAACTACAAATATTGTTAGTGTTCCCTAAGGGAGAACTATGGTAGTTGGAACTGAAACCAGTATATTATTGCTGATTAGTAATTATTAACAGTAATGTGAGTCTTTCATACTCTAACTGGAAGCCAACTTACAAATCTCTAGATAGAAAAACTGGACTTTCTTGAGGGTATCAGTCACATGTATGGTTTAAATTTAATTTGAAACTCAAGTATCATAAATACTGAGATTTGGAGCATAGAGTTTTATGAATGAGAGACTTGACATTAGAAAGATGGCAAGCATGTATCATTTATCAATAGCCAAGCTTAAAAAGAATGTTCTACCTTGATTATTCACAAAGAAGAATAGGGCTGTAAGTGCCAGAATCTCTCATCTATTTGGGGGATAGAGCAACTAGTCGAAGAACTTAGGCTGTTATAAAAACTGGTGATCAAGAGTTGAAAATGTTTGAAGAATGGTGTTTCATTTTGCACAAAAAGAAATTAAAAAGTAAGTCTTTAGCACCTTCTCTAAAAACAGGAACCATAGATAATGAAAATGACAGTTCCTTAATTTGTATCAGTTTTTTTTTTTTTTTGTTAGAAAGCCCTTTAAAATATGTTGTCCCGTCATGTAGAGAGCAATATTAATAATGTTTATTTTCCAGAATGGGAATTGGATTCAGGAAATAAGAATTGAAACTTGGCAGTTGTTGCTGTTTCATAAGGGGAAAATATAATCTATCCTGTTAATGCCAAGTTAAAATGGTTGATGGACTCTGTGAGCATGAATCAGGCAAAACGAAACCTGTATGAGAAATAATTTGAAGAAACTAAACTCACCCTGAGATGTATAAATTAATTTATATGAACAGTGGACACAGGATAGAGCCCTGGACAGGTAAAAAAGTAGGATTACAGTGACAGCTTAATTTTGAAATCCCTTTTTCCTGACTTCTTATGTAATTTTAGAAAAAATACTTAACCTTCTATGGGCATTTACACATCTGTTAAATGAGAGTTATATTACCTTTCAGTATTGTGAAGTTATACAGTATTTCTAAAAATTTTGAGCTACTTAGAGGAGCTCTCTTAAGTAACAGACATTATTGTAATAGAAATGATAAAAATTTATATTCAGAAGAATATACAGATATTATATTTTGACCAAGAATTTTCTAACACAAACAAAAATTGCAAGAACTGTAGTTAGGCAGCTTTGAAGTACGTAAGAAAGTCTTCTAGGTAGGA
>NW_011888861.1:5972419-5977194 GCF_000151845.1 Pteropus vampyrus | reverse complement strand
TGACAGCTTAATTTTGAAATCCCTTTTTCCTGACTTCTTATGTAATTTTAGAAAAAATACTTAACCTTCTATGGGCATTTACACATCTGTTAAATGAGAGTTATATTACCTTTCAGTATTGTGAAGTTATACAGTATTTCTAAAAATTTTGAGCTACTTAGAGGAGCTCTCTTAAGTAACAGACATTATTGTAATAGAAATGATAAAAATTTATATTCAGAAGAATATACAGATATTATATTTTGACCAAGAATTTTCTAACACAAACAAAAATTGCAAGAACTGTAGTTAGGCAGCTTTGAAGTACGTAAGAAAGTCTTCTAGGTAGGAGTGATAGCCGTTGATAAATGAAGAAAATAATTTCTTTGGACAGAGATGAGTTTTAGATTAGTTTGGAAAGGGATAGTTTAACCTGATATGTTCATAATCTATTATTACAAAACAAATCACCTTAAAACTTAGTGGCTTAAAAAAACAGCCATTTTATTTGCTCACGATTCAGTGGATCAGCATTTTTTGCTGGGCCTAGTAGGAATGATTCTTTCCTGGTCTCTTTTGAGGTCATTCATTCAAATGGTTGTAGTCACTTGGTGGTTCAGCCAAGGCTGATCAGTCTGTGGTGGTCTCACATGACTTGGGTTGGTGCTGATGTTTGTCTGGGCTTCTGTCCCTTGTCATCATCAGGGAAACTAGCCTGGACTTCTTCACATGGGTTCCAAGAAGGCAGGAGCAGAAGTTGCAAGACACCCCAAAGTGAGGGTTCAGAACTCGCACAGAGTCACTGCAACTTTATTTTATTAGTCAAAACAAGTCATAAGTCCAGCCTAGATTTAAGAGATGGGGAAGCAGATTCTTTTGCTTGTTGATGGGATGAATAGAAAGTCACATTTCAAAGTCTGTACAGAACTGTGGAGAATTATTGTAGCCATTTGCAAATAACTTAGTACACATGATAGGGGAAGACAAAGGATATTTAGGTAAAATAGTCTACTAACAAATTTAAAATTGAAATAGAAGAGTTATATCATGAAAAGCTGAGGTAGAAGACCCAAAACAGCCTAAGTTTTACAAAGTATATATGAGTGTTTTTGAAATAGAAAAATATGAAGTCTTATCTAACAACTTTTGATATAACTTGTATGTGCTAATACAACTCTCTAAATTACAATGTAAAACTTGAAAGGTATTATTTAGGAAAGAGAGCCAAGGGAAAAGTTAAGGGATTCTTGTATCCTTGCATGTCAGGTTTATAGATTGTTGGGGTCAGTTTGCTATAAAAGAAGGAAAACAAAGAATATACAGAAGGGAGAATTTTAAAAAAACGAATTTCAAAAATAGTTATGAACTTAGGGATGAGTGTATTTGATAAATATCTTTATGTAATAGTCACTGAAAATGATTAGGACTGCCAGTACTTTCCCCAAATTAACCTTTCCCCCACAAATTCCCACTTTTCCCATCTGGTAAATATTTGAAAAAAAAATATCTAGGAATTATAGTTGTTGTGCATTCTGGGATACAGCAGGGTAAAGTGGTTCACTATCCTGCCATTGTCAATTCTGCTCTGTTCTGCCTCTGCCGACCCAAACCACTTCTGGAGCCAACAGCTCCCTGGGTACAGGCGAAGCCTGGAGTTCTGTAGAAGTTGAGGGTGAGGGGAGCAGCTGGAGGCCCTCTCCTGGGCTGGGCTGGCACTGAAGACTGGCATCTGCCAAGTCCTGGGGGAGGATCCAAAGACATTTGATACTACAAAGAGCTTGATCTATAGCAGTTGGGGGACTCTGGGATGATAATTAAAAATCGCTGTTACCCCAGTGTATGTGCATGAATGAGTGCATGTGTGTGCATGTGTGCACACATCCTATAAGAGACCAAGGAGAAGATGAAGACTTGGGCTGAGTTCTCCTCGTCTTGGAGGTGGGAGAGTGTGAGGAGACTGGAGCAGAAAGTCTTCCCTCCTGGTGCCTTCCTGCTAGATCACAGCCACAGAAACCACAACTCACAAGACTACAGTCACATGGACCCTCCAACAATTAGACCTGAACCCCAGTGATATAACAAAGAGGAATAATGGCACCATAGCCAAAGAGAAGAGAGTCTCTGAGAAAAGATAGAACACATGGTTAATGTGATAAAACAGCAGCTGGAGACAGATGACAGTCTGACAAAAAATAGTCAGGCACATAAGGGGATTTAAGTGTGGCACAAAAGGCTTCCTAGAGATAAAATGTGTGATTTTTCTAATCAAACATTTCAGTAAATGACTTGAAGGAGATAATGGTCATTCCTGAGACTCGACTTAGTAGCTTGGTTGGTCAAATGGAAGAATCTGGAAGCACAGAACAAAAATATAAAAGGATGGAATGCACAAGAGAAAATAGATCTAGAACATATAATATGTAAGTAACCAGTAGGAGATAAAGGAACAGATGGAGAAAAGGCAATAATTAATATAAAAAAAACCAACAACAAATTTTCTGAGCTTAAAAATCAAGACTTGAGTCTATAAATTTAAATGGTTCACCATGTTCCAGGCAAAATTTATGAAAAAAGCCATCTCCGTATATATTGAAGAGCTCTCAAACTCTTAAGAATAAAAAGCAAAATCTTAGAAGTTTCCTCGCAGAGAGAACAAATTCACTACCATTAAGAAGTATCAGAGTAGCAGCAGATTTCTCATCTGTGACACAGGAAGCTAGAGACAGTGGATTAACTTCTATAGACCATGGAGACAAAAAGCCAGCAGCCTGAAAATCAGCTGCCACTTCCCTGTCAGAGTAAAAGAAATTTACTGTTATGCAAGAAGTCAGAGATGTCATCACCTATTTTCTTAAAAAAATACTCAAGAAAAGAGTATCAAACTAAAAGCATCGAAACAAAAAATTAAGATGAAGTGAAATAATAGCAGGCAAAAATGTTCTAAAGTAATTTAATTAACTCAAGTGAAAAGGAAAGAATATGTTCAACTATAACAGCCTTTATATTAAATGTGAATGAACTGAAATTTACTATTAAAATTTAATGTTGGACTGAGTTGAAAAGTAAAACTCAGATATACGGTGTCTAGAAGAAACACTTGAAATAGTGATGAAAGTTGAAAATAAAAGGATGGACAAAGATCCCAGGCAAATGCAGAGAGTCAGGAGAACTAGTAATATTGGTTTTAGACAGGCAGTATTTAAGTTAAAGGCATAAATAGGATAAGGAAAGACATTATGTAATGATTTTAAAAAGGCACAGTTTATGAAGAAGATAAACTTGTGTATATAAAATAACATAGCCACTAAATCTGTAAAGCAAAAGTATTAGAAATACAAATACAATTATGATGAGACACTTTAATAAACCTCTCTCGCATGTCTCAAACTGTCTTAATTTTGTACAGACCCCTAAGGTAGGGAAATTGAATAAATGAAAAAGTTAGATTTAGTAAATATGCTAGAACATTACATCCCTTGAATACAGAATATTCTTTCCTGGATTTCTAACAAAACTTGATCATATACTGAACCACAAAGAAGACCTTAACAAATTCAAAGGAAGAGAGATTTTTATAGATCTTGTTCTCTGATCATAATCCAGTAATTTTAGAAATAAGTAACAGAAGGTAATAAAGAGAAACTTTATTATTTTGAAACTTAAAAACACTCTTTAAACTTTTGTATTAAAGGAGAAAACAAAATTCAATTTATAAGGTATCTGGAGATCAACAAAAGGAGCACAATTTATTCTAAAAAACTATGAGATAGAGTGAAAGGTATAGTGGAAACTTTACAGCTTTTAGATTTTTTATTATTTATTAATAAAGACAGTATACCCTATGAAATGAGAAACAAGAATGACAAAACAAGCTAAACTAAAATACATTAGAAAGAGGAAATAATAAAGATAAAAGCTGAAGTTAACGAAACAAAAATTATAGAAAGGATAAATATAATAGGTGGTTATTTGAAACAATAAAATAGATATCAGATTTATGTGTCTGATTGGAAAACTCGTAAAGAGTAAAAAATTTACAAGACTAGAAATGAGAAAAAGGACATAATCAGAAATGTTGGAGTGATTCAAAGAAGATAACAAAGGTAACTGCATTCAACTCTATGGCAAAGAATTTGAAAAAAAACAGAAAGAAATGGATTATTTCCTTGTCAAATATAATGTCCAAATTTGACTCGGGAAGAAGTTGAGAAATTTGCATAAGACATTACCATGAAAGTGATTGGAAAAGTGATTAAAGATCTACCACTTAAAAAGGTAATGGAATCATACAGAGTTACCGCTGAGTTTTATGTAACCTTTAAAAAGCAAATAATTGTACTATTATTTAAACTTTCAGAAGATTATGAAAAGGTCCTTATTCATTTATAAAATTAAACATACATTTTAACTACAAAACCCAATAGAGTACAAAACAAGTCTGGAGACTTATTTAATGTTGAATATAGATGCAAAACTTCTAAATATTAACAGGTAGAACCCATCAGTGTATATGAGGATGCAACTATGACCAGGTAGGGTTTATTCTAAGAATACAAGAGTGGAAACCTATCAGTGCAGTCTTTCACATGATCAAATTAAAGATAGAAAACCATATGACCACATGAATAGATGCTGAAAAAGAATTTAATAAATGTATAGACATTACTAATAAAAAGTATAAATTAAGAACAAAAAGAATGGATAGAAACCATTTTAATATAATGGACCATTTACCAAAACCAACAATAAGTATCATTCTAAACAGCAAAACAATAAAATTACAATGTCAGGAACTA
>NW_011888861.1:5967278-5972369 GCF_000151845.1 Pteropus vampyrus | reverse complement strand
TCCTTATTCATTTATAAAATTAAACATACATTTTAACTACAAAACCCAATAGAGTACAAAACAAGTCTGGAGACTTATTTAATGTTGAATATAGATGCAAAACTTCTAAATAAAATATTAACAGGTAGAACCCATCAGTGTATATGAGGATGCAACTATGACCAGGTAGGGTTTATTCTAAGAATACAAGAGTGGAAACCTATCAGTGCAGTCTTTCACATGATCAAATTAAAGATAGAAAACCATATGACCACATGAATAGATGCTGAAAAAGAATTTAATAAATGTATAGACATTACTAATAAAAAGTATAAATTAAGAACAAAAAGAATGGATAGAAACCATTTTAATATAATGGACCATTTACCAAAACCAACAATAAGTATCATTCTAAACAGCAAAACAATAAAATTACAATGTCAGGAACTAATCAGCTTTACTATCACTATGCATTCAATCATTTAACAAGTATTTTTTAGCACCTATTTTGGGCCACAGTAGTGTTAAATGTTCTGAGGAATGAACAAAGAAGAAAAAAACTATGATTCATGGAGCTTGTATTTTTGTGGGAATTGTTATTTAACATTGTCTCAGAGTTTCTGGTGAAATCGTTGGAACAAGAAAAATGAAATAACTGGAATAAATATTGAAAAAGACAGGCTTACACTATCTTTTTCCTAATAATTTGATTGTATACCTTGCAAATCCAAGATACGTAGTAAAACTTATTAGAATGAATAAGAGAATTTGGTAAGTTGCTGAATTCAAAATAAATAAAATTCTCCCCCACCCCAGTCCCCAATAATAGCAATAGGCCTTTAGAATGAAAAGTGGGAAAAATTAGAATAGTGAAAAAAACATAAAAATACTAATGAATAAGTTTAAAAGAAAGGCATGAAACGTGGAGAAAATAAAAATGTCTTATCGAAGAACATAAAGCAAGATTTGAACAAAGGAGAGACATACCATGTTCTTGGAATGAAGTATTATACATTTGATGCTGTTTCAATTCCAATCTCAAAAATTGTTTTCAATTTGATAAAATGATCTGAAAGTTTATAATAGAAGGTTAAGTGCCACTAATAATTGGGAAAAGAATTCCTTCACACCCTCTAAACCACTGGAATGTAAATTCCAAAAGGAAAGGGATTTTGCTCAGTGTTGAATCTTCAGCACCTATAACCGTATCTGGAACACAGTAGACACTTAATAGTTGAATGAATAAATAAAAAAAAAGACTACTGAGGGGAAACTTAACCAGTTATCAGAATATACTAAAAAGCCATAGTATTCAAATTATTATGGTCGAAGCAGATGGCTAGACAAATTGATCAGTGGAATACAATAGAAAATTTGAAGTAGATTTCAGAATGCATGAGAATTTAACATATGACAAAGGTTATATTTTAATCAGCAAATAATGGATTCTTTAACAAATGGAATTGACATGGATGGATTTTGACCTGGAAGAAAATAAAATTAGAATCCTATCTTATACCATACGTAACAATGAAAAATAAAGCAAGACAAATTTTGTAAGAAAATAACTACATGTACAATATTAAGAACAGTATTAACTAAGTTTAGAGACTTAAAAGCTACAAGAGAAAACATAAACATTAGACTGTACAGAAGTAAATATTTTGTATTTCAAAGGATATTAAGAAAAGCCAATAAATAGTAAATTTTGGAGAAGTGATTGCAAAACTGAGGACAGAGTTTAATATCTGTAATGACAAAGAACATTTACAAATTGACTAGAAAGGCCCAGCAATCCAACAGAAAAAAAAATATATATATATGAAGATGTAGTTTAGAGAAGAGCGAATGCAGAAGGCCAACAAATAAGATACTCAGAACTCAAATGATGATCTATCACTCCTCAAGCTGGCAAATTTGAAAGTTCAGGAACATCATTGTTGTTAGGCAAAAAGAGTACTCATATTACTGGTTGTAGTATGTGTTATAGTCTTTTAGAAAGCAATCTGGCTACATATCTTAGAAGTAATATCTGTATGACTAAGGAATTCCACTCCCTTTGCTCTTAAAGCAATAAAAACACCTGTATGTAAAGATGTGTATTGCAGGTTGTTTTCTGCAGTAGTGTGATGGGGAAAAAAAGGACATAAATGAATGCTTACCAGGAAAGGAATGGTTGGCTCTATTACAATACATCCAGATGAGGAAATATTTTGCAGCTGTTTAGAAAGGAATTTAGGGCTGTATCAATTGAATTGAGAGACTTTTATGAGGCACTATTGAATGAGAAAAGCCAAGATGCAGAAAACTGGGTATAATATAGTAGTTAGAAAAAAAAATCGAAAAAAATATGCGTATGTCTTTACAATTATATATACAAGGATCAATATATGTACATGAAAATATATATGGAAGAAAATATACCAGGTAGTTAATATAGGTTACTGGGGGTAAAGGGGTGGCGTTCAGGTTGATATGAATGGAGGGAAGTGAAGAGGAGAATTTAACCAAATAAAAAAGAACATACACACACAGAGAAACTACTAATAGATAAACAACAATATGTATGATGACTTTTGTATATATGTGCAAATTTGTATATATATATATGTGTATATATATAAAAATTTGCATGTATATGGGCACATGCGTGTGCACACATGTGCAAGTGAAATTTTCAAAGTAAAGAATTCCTATTGGCTCTGAGTTGTTTTATTCAATTATTTATTTATAATTTATGGAGTACTGTACTAAGTAGGAACCTAGATCTAAAGCCACAGTAAATTCTCACAGTCAAATATAGCATGGTAATTGTATCATGGCTCTCTTTGTGTTGTAAGTAGCAGAAATCCAACCAAAAAACTAGCAGAAATCCAACCAAAAAACTAGCATAAGCAAAAAACGGAGATTTATGGGCCATGGGAGCCTTCACATGCAATTAGATTCAGAAACTCGATTCAGCTCTCATCAGATGGTCTGTCTTTTGCTGTTATCTGTATTTCCGTCTCCTGCTTTCCTTTGTTTCTCTTTTTACATTTGGCTTTATTCTCTCTTATTCTCCCCCTGGATGGCATGGCAGTTCTTTGATATATCTTTTTTTCTGGTTCTGCGCTCCCTCCTCTGGTTTCTGGCATATTTTCTTTTCCTCTAGCTCCAAATAAAAAAAGTCCTAGGAAGGAGCTTTGACAGGCCTGGTTTGAGTCACATGCCCACCTAGACTGATTCTTATGAGCAGGGGAATAACTGAGTACTACGATTAGCCAGGCCTAGGTCACAAATCTGCACCTTTGGAGTGAAGAGAGCTGCAGTATTGCAATTAGTGCACACAGCCCTACCACAATCACATAATTTGAGTGAATGGGGAATTTCCCCAAAGAAGCAGTGGCAGCTGGGAAGGCAAAGTGTGTTCAAAAAGAGAAAAAAGATCCTAGGTAGACAAAGCAACACATGTCCAGTGAGGAGGCACTTTGCTTCAAAATACTGTATAAACCAAGTTTGCATCTTTGGTGTCAAAGGAATTGAGTAGTGGAGGAAGTAGATTTGAGTCAAATAGCACTATGTATTTAGGGCAATGAAAATAGTCTTTTGTCCAATAGCTTAAGTTGATTTATGGGAATTATATTTGGTAATGATCTATTTGTATATTTTTACCCCCAGATGATTTATAAAAGGATCGAAGACTTAAGTGATTAATAAGGAATACTTTCTTCATATATTTGAATATGTGATATATTTTTCTAGGAAGTTGATCCAAAATATCCATCAACGGAACAATCTGGACTGTGAAAATAGCTAAAGTATTTAGCCACGGATTTTTTTTAACTTTTTACTGCGAAAGATTACTAGGACAGAAAAATGTCCCCTCAAAGTTGTCTGTTGTTCTAACTTTTATGCTAATCCCTTCCTTTTCTTTAGTTTTACCACCCAAACTTGCATGCCTACTACAGCTTAGTTTTGCCTCTTTTTTTTGAGCTTTCTGGAAATGAAATCATACAGTGTGTGCTCTTTAGAGTCTGGTTTCTTTCACTCAACATCAGCATTGCTGTCTGCAATTATGGAAGGAAGATAGGGTAGGAACGGGCTGGAGTGTTTATCTTTTAGGACCAAATAACAACTCCTACTAATCATAACCCTATAAAGTAATAGATTTTAGGTTATTATTTGAGTTCTTTGAGGGATCTTAGAGTCGTAAAGAGACGATTAAGTGTTTTTTGAGAACTCTAGCAGTTGATACCCTGTCTTCCCAAGAGGGAGAGTCACCATGCTGTTTCATGCCATTCCATTTAAGTCTTTAATACATTTTGAGAAACACTGCGCTTGCTGCATTTCCAACAATGCGACTGGAGCTCAAGGCTGTCAGCCAGTCCTGCCCAGAAGTGCCACTCTCAGAGGCGGGACTTGATGAAGGATTTCAAGCTGATGGTATGGATTTGCTAAAATTGGTCTTAGAATTAAAGTAGATGTCTTTTCCATTGTGTATTTGAACATTTAGTATTTTCTTTGTGTTACCAAGCAGCATCCTATATGAATTTTTATAAATATGAACATTATGATAACTTAACTCTATATCTTAACATAGTCAAAACTCTGGTAGTTTCTGTGAAAAAGGAAAGTATTGTTTCAAATAATAGCTCAACATTGTCTAAGCAAATAATTTATGTTCACTGAATTATAAACTAGAAATTGTAGCAGGCCCAACATAGAACATTCTTGCTCCTGTTCTTATGGTTAGAAGCTTGGTACAGAAAGCATTAATGTGACCGATTATGAAATACTGATAATATAATATATTCTCACATACACATATAAGCCTTTTTAAAATCTTCATTCCCTCCGTCCCAGTTTATTGTGATAGAATTGACATACAGCATTGTGTAGATTTAAGGTGTACTGCATAATGACTTGACTTACATATATTATTAAACGATTACCACACTAAGTTTAGTTAATATCAGTTGTCTCATAGGTACAAAAAAAAAAATAAAAGGAAAAGGTGTTTTGTCCTTGTGATGAGCACTCATAGGATTTACTCTCTTACCACCTTTCAGGTATATCACATAGCAGTGTTAACTCAGTCATCACGTTGAACATCACGTTTCTGGTACCTGTTTA
>NW_011888861.1:5936640-5965773 GCF_000151845.1 Pteropus vampyrus | reverse complement strand
CTTTTATTTCACATAGCCTTTTGTTGGTGTTTCTATATGTATACTCTGGCTTTCTATGCTTTTAGATGTAATTTTACTTATTTATTCTCACTAAATATTTTACTCTGTTTTTCTCATGTCTTTATGTATATGTTTACATACTTTTCCTTTTTCACACAACTTTTATACATCAGTCCTCTTGATGGCAATGGAAGCAGTGACCACTGCGAATTCTACCATTACCATCAACTTCAGTATACCCTGAGTTTAGAGGGCATTACGGCTGAGTGGGAAGGCAGCTGCAAAGAGACTCTAACGTGTTTGATTTGGATGGGCCTTTGTCTGTGTGTGGCTACCAAGAGGGCTGAATGAATGGGAGCTGTTTAGTAAGTGGATCACCAGTGACCAGCCCAGGGCTAGGGATCATTCTGTGAAGGCAGCTAGGACTGGGCGTGATGACAGTGATAGAACACCTTCTTGTTCCTTGGTTATCATCCTGAAGGTGTTCATCCTACAGGAGAATAAAAATCCAGCTCTGTAGAGTTGTAAGCAAGATAAAGTCATGTTTTACAATGACGTGGGCACATGTATTCTGAATAGGGTCAAGATCAGGAATGAAGAAAATATTTCAGGCACATGAAAGGAAAAGGGATAGAAGAATTGATGTTTGTATCTGTACATCCTTTTTTGTGTGTGCAAGAGTGGATTTATACAAATTGGCTTATGGTAGCCATTTTGAAATACATGTATTCATTCAGATACAGCAAACTTAATTTTTTAAAGTCTTACCAACATTTTTTGGCTGTCAGAGAGTCTGTTTACTGATTGACTTCCTTTTGCCACCAAGAATATCTTGCCTCTGATATCCGTTATATTACACATTCTTGTATTATATGAAGTCAGTTAAAAAATTAAAGTCATGAATAAAAAGGAAGGTAATATGTAATTTCTGAAATTTCATGATTTCAGAAATTATCCAAGCTTAGCTGCCTTCTGCCTCATCTCTGTTAAGGCATCATGGTCCACGGAAAATTTCAAATTCTAACAGTTTCACTTTCCTTCTCATGACTGTTATGGCAGCCTTCTGCTATTATTGCTTGGGGTGTGCTCGGGAATTCAAATACATTTTGATATTTTCCAAGCAAAATTTAATTTAAGACAAATCTACTACCGAAAAGATCACATATATTAAAGAAAAATAAAATTTATTTGTCGATTTCTCATATTGCTTCTCCCTTCTGACAATTGAGAAACTAACTGCACATGAAAGCAATCTCCAGCCATTTGTCTAAAGCCAGTGATAGCAACTAAAGGCCAGCATTAAGGACTATTGATTGTATTATGCTTTCTGTTCACTGCAGAAAAGAGTTTACATGAAATAAAATAGTTGAGTAGGTGAATGTTGAGTACTTCTTGATAGCGCAGTTCATGTTTGCAACTATGTGCATGTGTTAGCTGTGTTCTCTTTTTTGAGAATTCAACTTCACTTGCTTGTAATGCTTATGTCTGATGTCATAAGCTTTACCTCTTCGTTGAGTGAGTAGATATGGTTTTCAACACTAGTACTGAAACAAAAAGTTTGAAATTGCGTAGTCAAATAATAATCCGTATAACAGATTTTTTACACTGGGAAGGTGAGAACAATTAGCTCTACTTAATATGCTCTCATTTCTATCAAAGTACTTTCTGAAAACACACTGTAAGCATTTATTCTTAAGGTTTCCCATCTTTTGTGTATTCCTATTGAGGGTATTTAGACAACTGGTCTTTATACCAATGACACTTTGAATTAATCTATATCGAATGATAGAATTTGATTACAAATGTATCTTTCTGATATGTGTCCCATTCTATTTTCAAAGAAACTGGAATTTGTTACAAGTTTCAGAGAGAAAATCTCTGTATCTAGCCATACTTACAGTGCTCTGGAGTATATTTGACACCATTAGGTTCTTAATTCCTTTTTTACTATTATATATGTAGATGGAAAAAGCTAAGCGTGGAGATAACGCTTTTCTGTCCTGGGGCAGAAATGTGTGAAAAGATGAAGGGGATTTAACCTTTTAAGTCTACTGCTTCTAATCGTTGAAGCCCAGAAAATTCCACAAAGCACTTTTCAGTAGAACTCTTCACTATATTAGAATCTCTTTTTTCCTTTGCAGACTCCCCATGTGGCCTTTTTAAATATGCATTTCAGACACAGAGTTATATGGAGAAGGTGAAAATGCCTGGAAGATTTCTGGTTTCTGTCACTACTTTTCCTGCCATTTTGCATCTCTGCCTCATTTGGATGATGTGATATTCAGAGGGACACCTTAATCAAAATTGTTCTTCCACAAGACATCTGGCCAAAGATTGTATACAGAATTCAAGATGGCTAGTCAACTGCCAGAAGACGCCACAGACTCTCAAGTCTCCGATGAGCTTGAATGTAAGATCTGTTATAATCGATACAATCTGAAACAGAGGAAACCCAAAGTGCTGGAGTGTTGTCACAGGGTTTGTGCCAAATGCCTCTACAAGATCATAGACTTTGGGGACTCCACCCAAGGTGTCATCGTCTGTCCTTTCTGTAGATTTGAGACATGCCTACCAGATGATGAAGTTAGTAGCCTGCCTGATGATAACAACATCCTCGTGAACTTGACTTGTGGAGGCAAAGGCAAGAAATGCCTGCCAGAGAACCCCACTGAGCTGCTGCTGACCCCCAAGAGGCTGGCCTCTCTCGTCAGTCCTTCTCACACTTCTTCCAACTGTTTGGTTATAACTATCATGGAGGTGCAGAGAGAGAGCTCCCCGTCTCTGAGCTCTACTCCTGTGGTAGAATTTTATAGGCCTACAAGTTTCGACTCAGTTACCACTGTGTCGCACAACTGGACTGTATGGAACTGTACCTCCTTGCTATTTCAGACATCCATCCGGGTGTTGGTTTGGTTGCTAGGTTTGCTGTACTTCAGCTCCTTACCCTTAGGGATCTACTTGCTGGTCTCTAAGAAGGTCACCCTCGGGGTCATCTTTGTCAGCCTCGTCCCTTCCAGCCTTGTTATTCTGATGGTGTATGGTTTTTGCCAGTGTGTGTGTCATGAATTTCTAGATTGTATGGCACCTTCTTAATCTATATGCAAACTAAGAAACTTTACACACATTGTCATGTTTCAGGTTAGGTGATTTATCATTTAGTTTCTTTTATAGTCTCAATGATTAGCATTTATAACATCGACAAAGCCATTGGCCATATGTCTGTGATCCGTTTTCCATCAAATGTCAACACAATTGGTTTTCCTGTATGCTGGAAGTACAAATGTTGATTTCTATTTAGGTGTTAACAAAGAAGCAAAAATGTGTAAGCTGAGCCTTCATAGAGCTCTTTGTGTGAGTCTTCCCAGAGAAAGGGCAAGATTTCACTCAGTCCTGCTAGATAGACACAGAGGCAGTGCGGGGTGGTATTAGGCCGCAACAGAGGTCTTTGCAGAAGGTGGGAATGAACTGATTCCTCTTATCATCATCATTGACAGTATACAGTGGGGAGTGGATGGGAGAGGAGATCTATTTCAAGACACATCCATTTGAAAAGTGTGCGCTCCCCCAACAGCCCTGTTGTTGGAGCTCCCCTGAATCTCCTTCAGCTGTTTTCTCTACGTTGATTTTGTTCTCTGTGGTCTTCTACTCCGGTTGAGGTCCCTTTGCACATTCTCCCTTGCCAAGAGGAAACTCAGCTTCATTCTCTTGTGTGGTTTCAATTAAATATCTGTTTTGCCCCATTACTAAAGAGAATTAAAAATATTAAGCCATATGCATCAAAGTAAACTTCATGACAGAATTTGGCCACTTGTGTTTGAGACACACCCTTTCCCCATATTTATTTTCCATTCTCCTCTATCTTCTCTGAAATTCTTACAGAACAGTTTTTTTCTTGGCATCTTTATTTGCATCTTTCCTTGAAACATTTTAGTTTAGTTTTTTTTTTTAAACCACATTATTCAATTAGCCCCACTCCTTTTCTTGAATGAGTTTCCACTTAAATTAGTCACTATAAGCTTATGAGGATATTTTTCCCCTATTGTGTTTTAAATTCTGGTGTGGACTTATTTAACTTAATCCTATAATAATTTGGTGGTAAATTCTGACAGTGGAAATCCAGAAACAATGAATGAGATGTTCTGGCTCACAGCTTGATGTGCTGCAAACCTAAATATTTTGCAGTACTCTGCTGAGTCCATCAAAATGTAATTCTTTAGGTTTATGTGCAAGACTGCATTGCAGTAGGCCAAGCAAAAGGATGGGTAAGAAACACACAAAGCTGATGCCCTGCTTGAAAAGACTCTTCCAGGGAGTAAAGTAGAGGTGGTGGAGTACAACTTCATGTATTGCTATCCCTGTTGTTTTTAAGTCCATTTTAGAATGGATTCATGTTCTTACACAATTTATTTCAAATAAAAGTATAAGCTATGTGACTAGAGTTAATGAATTTCTTTTCCTGATGTAGGGGCAGTTGAATGTATATATTTATGAGAAGAAATTGTTTAGCATATTTCAGGTTTGAAGGAATAGAATGTCTACAGAAACTAGGCAACCAAAAGCCTTTTAGTCTCTAAAACCCATTACTGATGATGAACATTAAAATATTTATAACTCTTAGAAAGGGGCATTACTAAGACTACTTTAACTTGTTTATGATGAAACATTTGTTGCGTGATATAGTTACAGTGGGCCAGTTCCAATTTCTTTATTTGGGAAAAATTGACACTTATTTCTAGAATAGTAGTTTGATTTTAATTGTATAACTATTTGAGAATATGTATGCCCAAGATAAGTGTGACAGGAAAGTATACGTGGGATGTGGGCCAATGAATTTAAGTCCAAGATACAGATAAATACATTTATGATTTCACAAAATCTAGTTTGGATAGCATTTGAACACAATTTCCAAAAATCCATTTGTACTTAGAGTAATTACAATGGTTAGGAGATATTTTGTGATTTGGACTTATGTATTTAGAAGGTTTTTTTTTTTTTAATACTCATTTTGTGTGAACAAAAGTGATGTTAAATTTGCTGTTAGAAATGTAACAGCAGGTAAATTGGTGAGCTATATGATGAGATTTCTAGAAAACACTGGACATGGGTACTATGCATTTTGCTTATTTGTATAATGTCTACAGTTTTAAACTTGTAATTCTCTGTGTATTGTGATAATCTTTTTTTTTTTTTTTTAAGTTGCCAATAGGCTCATTTGGTTGTAAAGAGTTTAAATGTATGACAACAAAAAACTCTTCATACTGTTGCGTGGAAAAAGGACAATGCTTCAATATTTATTCAGTGTGGTGTTTTGTTTGTCCATTAAAACGTTATTATTTCCGAACCAGAGTTTGATTTCTCTGACTCACCATTGAGATTTAATGATCATTTTGGACCTCTGTTTTATGTTAGAAAACTGCAAACATGAACTTCCAGAAAGCCTTGATTCAGCTAATGCCTTTATCATACGAGTGAAGACTTTAGAACCTTCTGACAAAGCTGATCTAACCCATCACACTTCTAAAAAGCCTTCATACTTTTTTTTTTTAAGCAGGGGAGAATTAGGGAAGGTAAAACAAAAATATTTATCTTTTAATGCATTTTCAGTTTTAATTTATTTGATTTGTTTGTCAGATTTTGTGTAGGTGCTCAACAAAATAGAATCCATTTGGTTGGGGAATCACTAACCTCATGTGGGCTGGGCAAATTTAAAAAATTACCCAATATCTAAATGTGACTATTGTTAGGTAAAATAGAAATAATTTAGGAATATGTAGCAATTAAATGTTTATGATAATTAGTGAATTGGTTCCATATGCTAATCAAGAGTTATGGTTTCATTCACTTCCAAAATCTTTACATTAAAGAGCAAAGAATCAGATTAAGGAAAACACTTACCTGTGCTAAATCATAACATCAGTGTGAACTCGTGCTTATGTGCTGAGAGACCCTTGAGTAATGAGCATTTGCATGGTTATAAACAGATACTAGGCCTCAAAGACACCCTGAGTTTGAAGAAATATCCTAATATGTCAACCAGGTGGACATGGAAGCCAAAGGGACCCTGTATTGATAGGCAATTTATAACTGACTTAGCAGTTATAAATATAAGCTCTGTGACTGCCAGAGTACAGAAGTGGAAGCGAGTTAACATGAGATAGTGCAATGGAGGTAAACTATGATTCTGCACATTTCTGAATTTTTTTGAGACTTGTTCTATTTGCATGCCGTTGGTAGAAAAAACAAATACTTGCCTTGATTCTTTTGATAACACCACAGAAACACTACATGCTATTCTAGACATTTCCTCAAAGCCTAAATGAATCCCTGAAAAAGTTTAACCAATTGCTCTCGAAGCTTCGGTCTTAGTTTTCCACATCTCTGCCCCTTTGTTAGATGTTTGCTTCTCTTTGCCTCAAACCCTTCCTGAATTTTTACTCCTCTGTGAGAAACTGTAGGCTTACTATTGAGTCTCCCTTTATAAGTTTACTTTTGCGTAAAAGAGATTTTAAAAAAAGAATGTGAATAACAAAACCTTGAAATCTGAGTAAATTCCAAGTGAGTTCTGAAGCAATACAAATTCAGCTTAACTGCTTATATACCATTTAAATCTTGGTATAGTCTAAAGCTAAGTATACTCCGTGTACAGATATTTATGGTTTTGACATAAAAGGTGCTTTAAATTTAGGAACACAAAAATAAAAAATTAAATGATAACCTGAGTATTATATATACTAAGTAGGGATCTATACTAATATATTTTAAGTGATTGAAATTTGATTTAATTAAAACATATAATTACCTGGAGCACTTATTCTACAAGCATTTTTATGAATCATGAGTTTATTAGATTTGCAACATATTAACATTTCCCCTTTAATTGAGATGGTTAGGATTTCATCAGAGAAAAGAATAAGTTCTGATTTAGCAGATCGTTTTAGATCTTGGTTTGCCCATGAAGAGCAATGCTTTAGGTAAGAAAGTTTTTATGTTCAGACTCATTTACCTCAGATAAATGGTCTGATCTGAAGACATACATTTGGGAATCTCTGATGTTTTAATAGCCACTGTAGCATCGGGAGTTGAGAAATGAAGAGTAAGAGAGAGCAGAGTGCCAAGGCTAAGCTCTCTGAGTCCGTAACCAGTTTGACCAGTAGAGAAGCTGGCAAAGGGATTGCACTGGATCAGCCAGAGCGAGTGGAAAGTGAGGAATGGAAGCTGGAGAATATGCGGTCACTGGAGCTAAGAGAAAGGAGGTGGAAGTAGGATGATTAGATGAACACAAGTGGAAGCAGATTTCAGATTAGTTTATTTAAAGATTTTTCAAGATGTTTTTATGATTTTCAAATATATAGAGAAGTTGAGAGAACCATATAATTCTTACTGGTACAGTTACCACTTAGAGTCAGCATTTAACTTTGTACTATATATTTTTTTATCTTCCCTAAAAATAAGGCATTCTCTAATTTGACTAAAATATTATATATCTAGGACAATTAAAATTATTTTCCTAATATCATTTAATGTGCAATCTACTCAAATTTTTGTACTTGTTCTCAAAATATCTTTTATAGTTTAAAACGCAAACCAGGATCTAGTCAAGCTTCATGCATTGTACATGGTTGTTATGTGTTTTATTTTCTTTTATTTTGGAACAGGCACTACACCTGGTTTTTCCCATGACATTGATTTCTTAAAGAAAGCAGACCAGTTATCTTGTACAATATCCCACATTCTGGATTTGCCTGACTGTTTCTTCATGGTGGTGTTTAACTTCTATCACTTGTATTTTCCATAAACTGAAAGGTAGGTCTAGACGTGTGATTGGGTTCAGATTTTGGGCAAGAAATTTTCTTAGATGATGCAATGTACTTAGTATTGCATCACATCAGGAGACATGAATGAAAGGTTGCCCCATCACTGTCTCATCATTCAGGATGGTGACCTCCAGGTTTCTCTATTTCCTCTGTACAATTAGTAAGTAATCTGTGGGGCGATACTTTGGCATCATGCAAATATCATCTTCCCTAACAATTTCTACGTCATGGTCTTAGCATCCAGTGATGATCCTTGCCTGAATCAATTTATTTCATTTTCCAAAGATTTGGAATGCATTATTCTGTGAGACTAACTTCCCTTTCACCGAAGGTTTCCAAGAGAGAGTGTTCCAGTTGTGTCTCAGAAGGTATACTGTGAAGGAGGTAGAATCATAGGAGCCTACACCTGTCTAAAGCTTCAGTAAATCTTAAGGTTGGAATTCATCTTTTATTGCAAGAATAAAATGAAGTGGCAAACAAACTTTTATCTCCTGAGGTGCTTTTTAGAATCTCAGAGAAGAAAGAAATCTAAATCTTTTGTGAAATCATGGTATTTTAAACCTGTAAATAATGCACTTGACTTTAGCCTCATACTTTCAAAATACCAGTTGGATTTCTTAACCACTCACCTGAAACACATTATTACTCTCTTGCTTAAGTTGTTTAACAAGCTCTCTGATTATCTTCCAAATCATGTTACGGCTATTTGTCATTTCCCTCAAGACTTCATATTCTTTTGCCTCAATCTTTATTAGATCTTCTTGAGCTCTTCACTTCAGACAGCTCCATTTTCTTCTTATTCTAGTAATTAGTTCACTCCTCAGTTTATTCTTCAGAGTGATTCTGTTTGGCCAGAATAGTTTCTTGTTTATTGTCTGACCATTCCCTCCCTTCTTAAAATGTCTTCCAGGGTGTGTGTTCCTCCATACAGTTCATTGTATGTTCTCAGTCTTCATACTATTCTAGAGCTTTCTCTAAGTACACTCCCATTTTTAGATTTTTCAGTGCCTTGAGTGGCAAATGGAATATATACAGAGCTTCTATCAGCTCATGTAATACAATCTATAGTCTTTAGATAATATTTGAAGTGATTAATAAGCATTATTCTTAAGTAAAACTTTATGCGTCTAATTCTAAGCTTAACGTCTCCCTCTAATTCTTGCCAATACAATTCTAATTTGGTTGAGCCAGTCATGAATGGTCTCAATAAATGTATGTGAGGCTGTCAGATAATTCTAAGAGCTAGCTCAATGTTTCAAATTTCTTCTCAATAGTTTAGAATAAATTAAGCTTTTTATTGTTTGTACCTATAGATAAGAAAGCTTATCTTCTAACACGGAATTTTAAATAAATGAAAACACTAGCTATGAAATATTATTTTTAATGCTAAATGACATCATTAGTCAATAAATGAACGTCTGCTTTTGTTGTGTACTAAGCCAAAACCTGTCACACTCTTCCTTTTTCCCCCCATTTTCTCTGATTTCTTTAATGTCATTTATAGAAGAACCTAGTGTTTCTCACTGCCACCCTCCTCCATACCTCTTCATGCATGTGTTCGTGCACTTGCGTACACACACATTCACACACACCCCCAAGTCTTCACATTTTATGAAACAGATTTATGAAAGAGAACATTAGTTTTTTGCCAATTGGTAATTATACATTTAAGTATGATTTAAAAATATTTGTGTGACCTCTTAACAACTACATTTATGACTTCTCATAGAATAAGAGAGTTAGCTGCTTGTCCTTAGAAGTAATTATTCCTCTTTTACAGGATTCACCATTACTAAGCAATAGAGATCTTTCCTAGTCATGTGATAAATTGGTTGTTGACGCTGCTTCTATTCGAGGTGATTTTTCAAGATATTTCAGCTAAAACTATGTATTTCTATAATTAAATTTATTGTCATTACAAATTTTATTTTTGGTTAGAATTTTAAAAATTATAAAATTATTTCCAGACCATAATTTGACTAACTCTGATCACCAATTGAAAGGGAGCAAAATGTACCACAATTTTGTGGCATTTTTCTGCTGTGAGAGTGGAGGATGGAGTAATAGCACTAGGAGATCACATACTAAATTCTGTTCTGGAACTGGGGAGGAAGATTGCGCTGTTGATTACATAATCCTCTTCCCTACTTATAGTTTTATATTCCAAATGCAACCTTGTCAGATTTTTTTGATAAAACACTTCAAAATCATTACTTTAACTCATATTATTGACTACCTATTATGCATAATATAAAAATATTCTTTGACTCTCTGACATGATATTCATGAATATCACGTTTCATTAAAAAATATACAGACAATCATGGCATTTAAAAACAGTATCTTATTAAAGAAATTGTTTCAAAATAAATGATGTAGAACATGTCCAAGTAGATGGCCCAAGAAGAGAAGACTTTCTGCCTGTGTACATTTAAGAAGCTGTGCATACTGTATCTTCCTCTTAGAGATTACCATTAAGCATTAGCATAGAAAGGTGTGCAGACATTTAAAGAAATCCTTTTAGTGGTTTAATCCAATATTTTCTCAAACTTTTGTAACCATGAAATTTTTTTTCAAAACAACTGCTAATAGGTTGTGGAATTTGTGTCCTATGGAAACCATTTTGTGAAATTTTTCACTAGAGAATTGACAAAACAGTCATAATATAGATTCTGACTACAGATGTAAATCACTGAACCAGTGCATGATTTCAAAAGACAGTGGAGAATAAAGTAGTAGGTCCAATTAGGCTGTAGGTCCAAGAAGAATGTCAAAATGCAAAGGAGGGAAGGAACAGGTTTCCAATTTAAAAATTTTACATTCTTGTCAAAGTTTTATGGAATGACAGACTTGACCCCTAACCCCTGCATTGGCACCAGTCTTCACATTACACACGACAGAATATCTATATGCAGAAGGAGTTTCCAAGCAGAATAAATTACCTACTGATTTTGAGCCTATGAAACTTCCATAGTTAATTTACAAACAATGGAACCCAATATTCCAAGTTTTGAAAAATGTATACCAGATTTAAAGTTTTGATCATCAACTGTTAGGGTTGGAAAGATTTTACAGGTCACAGTCCAACTGCCTTATTTAACGGACAGTAAAACTGACACTCCAAGAAATGGCTCACAGAGTAAGTGCCAGAACCAAGTTCTAATGAAAGTCTCTGAAGTCCAAGTCTCTTTTTCACCCTACACTTCCCTGCTGCTTAATATCAGTCAACTTATTTTATCAGATTATAGGCAAAAAAAAAAAAAAAAATGCAGCTAGACAGAGGTTATTTTGTTCCTAGAAATTATGCCTAGCTACAAAAATATGTAATGAAGACCTGAAATAAACATAGGATTATTCAACATCCTAATTTATTCTGGAGAAGCAAGATCAAAGCATTCAAGTACTGAAAACATATCCATAAAATAAACACTAAGAGCTTTACCACACACAAGCAAACAGTTGTCATTAGGAAAAGGAAGAGGGTTTTGAGGTGAGAGGTTAGTACATGTGTGACGAATTGTCAGAATTCGGAGACTCTCACATCTATCTTTCCCTCCATCTTTTTAAAGAAAAATATATTATTTAACTGTTAAAGAAAAAAATCCATGACATTTGTTAAAGAATGGTAAAGCAGACTTTATTCAAGGGGAGCCATTGCAATGGGTGAAGGGATCATTGTAATGGGGTCTTGCAGTGGGAGAGAGAGATCGGACTCAACTCTGTCTCCAACTAGGACAAATGAGGATATACAGTGAAGGAGCACATGGGGGTCAGAGGCTAGAAAATTACTAAGGAGGAACATCAGTGGTAAGGAGGATTCTTGTTAGTCTCACAAAAATCTTGCTGAAGGCAGGCCAGGGTGGTAAGATATCAAGGGTGGTCAGATACCAAGGGTAGGGATTTTCGCTAAACTAATTTAGCAGGATTCTTACTCAAAATGGACTCTACAAGGACAGAGAGGGACGCTCGAGTTTGGGCAGAGTTGAGCAGAGGGCTCAGAGTAGCCCAATGAAAGTTAGGCTATGGAGAATCTTTGTCAAGAGGTACTACCCCAATTTAGACTTTCCTGGACAGTTGCAATAGTTTTTGAGGCAATAGTCCTGCATGGTGAGTAGGGATCCTCTGTGCCATTCTGATCTCAGTATCTGGAATCATTCTCACATCCAGGAAGACGCTGCTCTAATGCTCTGGGTCTTTTAGTGTCTGGACCTCCATTCGTGATTGGGTCCTCCTACCCCCACGTTCTCACCACCCATTCATACACTTGAGTCAATCACATTTGGCTTTTACTACAACTATGAGGGAAACTGCTTTTTCAAAAGTACTGATAACTTTTTTAAAAAGTAAATTCTATTTTTATCAAAGTTATACATGTTTGTGGTGTTAAAAGCTAAATGTAGAAGGGCACTTAATGAGAAACAGGTGATCCTGACAGGTGCCTCTAAGGGCAAGTAATTTACACTCTAAAATCTTTTTTTCTCTTCCATATTTCTGAAAACAATACTCATACGACCATTTCTTAATTTTTTTTCAGTTTTATTCATCTGCTATCGATTTTAGGTTGTGGAAAATAAGAATTTCATTTCTTACTACCTGCCCTCCACCGCACATACACACGCACGCATACATACCCATACTTCTATTCTCTACATCTTCCCAATATATTTATCATAGGTTTTGATAAAATCACTATTTAGTGCTTAGATTATTGTAACTATATCACATTGTTCACGGCTGAGGTTTTAACGTATTGTTAATACATTTTCTTTCTTTTTTTTTAAATGGCCTTATTGAGGTATAATTGATATACAAACTGGACATATTTAATGTATACAATTTGCTGAATTTGGATATATGTATATACCTGTGAAACCATAACTGCAATCAAGGTAATAAACATATCCATCACCTCCCAAAGTTTCCTTCTGTCCCCCGTTCTTTTTTGTGTGTGGTAAGAGCACTTAACATGAGTTCTGCTCTCTTAACAAATAATTAAGTGTATAATATTGAATTGTTAACTATGGCACTTTGGTGCAGAGCAGATCTCTAGAACTTATTTATCTTGTATAACTGAAATTGTATAGCCACTGAACAACAACTCCCTATTTCTTTCACTCTCAGCCCTGTAACCACCATCATTTTCTTTTTCTACGATTTTTAATTTTCCTTGGAATTTCCTCATTTAAAAGTTTTCTTAGATTTCATGTACTTATAACTGAATCACCCAGAGTCTCTGACTAGTCAGAAACCTTTCCTTCCTGTCAGACATGGTAGACAATCTGCCAGTTTACTATCCTGAAGCCCCTCATTGTCTAATCTTATCTAGATTAGTCACTTTCTGCACAGCTGTCATCCAGGGACATCTTTTCACCTTGGGAATTCTCTATTCGTGAATCGCATACCATCTTTTTCCTGGTTTATAGTTTTTTGATGAAGCACATTTTTTAGCAGTTTGCAGAAAAAAAAAAAATTTAAGACCTTATATGTCTGAAAATGTCTTTATTCTAGCCTAAGGCTAAATTGACAATTTAGTTAGAAATTATTCTCTCTCATTGCTTGTTTGCCTTGCAACCCCCCAGTTTGTATGTGATCTTTTTTTTTTTTTTTTGGAAACCGTTAGGGTCTTAATTTTGTTCATGCTATATTGAAATATCATAGTGGAAAACTGTTATATGACTTTTTTCCATTTACTGTACTAGGTGTTCAGTAGGCACTCTCCATAGAGTGTGCCTCATGTGCCTCATTTCTAGAAATGCTTTTGTCTTTTGTCTTTTTTTTTTTCCTTCTCTTTTTTTTGGGGAGGGGCTGTTCAAAATATCTTTCCCTTCCTTTTCTCTCTTCTAGTTTCCAGAAATCCTGTTGGTCAGTTTTTGAAGCTTCTTGATTGAGTGTTCGATTTTCTTATTTGTTCTCTCCTATGTATCATTTCTTGTTTTTGATCTAATTCCCGAGTTTTCCTCAATTTTATCTATTAATCCTTCTCTTTAATTTTATCATGTTTGTCGTGATTTTCATTTCTTAGAGTGCTTTCTTGTTCTTTAAATGTTTCTCTTCTTCCTTTAAATGGTATTATCTTTTCATTTCATGACCATGGTATCTTCTCTTACTTTAATGAGAATATAATATTAATTCTCGAATTTTTATGTGTTCTTTTGCTCCCTGCATTGTCTGTTTCCTCTGAGTTAATTTTGTCTGTTTATTTTGGTCTTTATATTTCATGGAGAACCAGCTCTCAATTATTTGATTCTTAGCTGTCCTTTCAGTTCAGTGAGGAGCTAAACAAGCGGGTTGGAAACTGCATGGCTGGGACTTATCAACGGAAGTGCCTTTGGGGACAGCTCTCCTTTTTTAATGGCGTGCACTCTATTCTCACTCTATCTAGGTCTTTCTTTTAAGTTAATGAGTTTCTCCACAGAGGAAGTCGAGGCTGTCAGCCAATGTTTTGGAAGCTGAGCAAGGGGAAGGAGATAGTTGACTCCCTTTTCAATATAGAGCCTGGCATTTAATACCTTTGTCTTCAGGAGGATTCCCCGCCTCCACTCTCAGGTGCTCCTGGTGTCTCTGGGACAGGCCTTCTCTGATGCAAAGAAAGAAAGCTTTGGTATTCAGCAGGGCAGGGCAGGGCAGGGCAGGGCCGGAGGCAAGAGGATCTGGGAGGCTAATTTTTTCTGTGCCAACTTTCAACCACTCCATACTTGCATCTTCAAAGGTAGCTCGTCCTACCTCTAATTCTTGAGCTTTTGCAAGGTTCAGGTGTATGAATTAGCCTACTTTGTTTTGACATTCCTTCCTCTTGTCTCTGCCTCTGCCACTTGCTCTGATTGCAGACTTAGGGACAGCTTTTGGTAAAATGTATGTTCGCAATAGTTATTAGTCATGGTGATTCTGAATGAGCTCCTACAAGTTCCAGAAATTTTAGAATTTTTTCTTATAATGTGGCTGAGGTATATATACAACACAATGAAGGTTAAAATTTTACAAAAAGTACATTCAGTGTTATGTACTGATTCTACCTGAAAAATGGATGAGCTCGCTTGGAGTTCAGAATCGCAAGAGAGACACCCATCCTCAGTAGCAATCTCACCCAAGAGAAAGAGTCTTCATCAGTAGATTTAGTACCATCTCGCTACATCAGGCTGTGAAAAATGTGCAGAGCAGCCTGGTCGATTTTCCTGTATTTAATGAAGAGATGGAAAAATGATGGCTGGTTTAGAAATTATTTTTAATAGAATTTGAATAGCCATGAGCAGAAATCATTTTCTTTTTTAACTTAAGTTTAATAAACATACCATAGCCCTAAGGGTATAAAAGAACTCTCTAGCACAGAGGCATAACACTTGCAATGATTAATGATCTCATAAACTGAAAATCTCAGATCATCAAAGCCAGTATTAGTCTTGGAAAATGTTTACTATGGCTGTTATTCATCAAAATCTATTAAAATAATGACGACATTATTTTAATATGAAATTCAGAAATAATTAAGCATTTATCAGGCATCATTTGTTTTCAATTATGCAGGTAAATGTGAGGCTGGAGCTGTTGTTTGTAAAAGTACTTGACATTGGTACATCAGGCAATTACTGTTTAACATTGGGTTGCAAAATTATAACATACTATACATTAAGCAGTACTAAAACTAAAGTGATATACTCTGTTGAGCAATAAAGTCATTTCTTGCACTTTTAACGTTACATTTTGCTTATGAATGAAGACTCCGAAAGGAATCTGAGCCCAGTTTCCTCTTCCTGTAGCATACATTATTGGAAGCCCTGCAGTGACAATCTCATCTGGGATTTACTGAGCACTTACCAAGTGCCACACTCTGAGTAAACTGCCTTAAATAAGTGCATTATCTCAGTCCATCATCACAGCAACCCTATTATTATCATTTAGCAGCTAAATTCAGGATGCTACAAGGTGTAAATAAGAGTTTTCCCAAACCCAGCTGTACTCCCTAGAAGTATTCCCTTTTAATTATTAAAAAATTTTAAAATATATCTCCTTAACATAGTACTCTGGATTCCACTCTCTAAGAAAGGAAGTATTTAATTCACATAACCTTCTCTTATTCTTCTCTCCAGTTTTGTTAGTTTTGCTATCTGTGATATTTCCACTGATTGTGTCTATAACTTAAATAATATTTTTCAGCCCTCAGGCTTATTTCTTCATGACTGGCTGCCTCTCCCTTTCCCTAAACTCTGGTCTTTAGATTCCAGCTTTTTGTTGATTTGAGATGGAGACTCTGAGAACAGCTTAATGCCATGCTTCCCAGCAGCATTAAATAAATATTTTGTCAACTTTTCATTTTAGAAAAGCTTTAGATTTACAGAAAAATTTTGACACTAGTAGAGAGAGTTCACATATACCCCACACCCAGTTTCTCCTCTTATTAATATCTAATATTAATATGGTACACTTGTTATAATTAATGAACCAATCTTGATATATTGTTATTAACTAAAGTTCATACTTTATTTGAGTTTCCTTAGCTTTGCCCTCATTTTTTTTTCTGTCCTAGGGTCCCATCCAGGATACATTTATTTAGTTGTCATGTCTCTAGACCATTCTTGTTTTTGATGATCCTGACAGTTTTAAGGAGACTTGAAAGTCATTTTAAGGAGAATTTGATGGTTTTAAGAGTTTTGAGGTAATTATACAATGTCCCTCAACTGGGATTTGTTTGATGCTTTTCTCATGATCAGACTGGAGTTATGGGTTTTGGAAAGGAAGACCACAGACAAAAAGTTCCATTTTCATCACATTGCATTGTACATACTGTCAACATGACTTATCATGGTTGATATTGGCTGAGGTGGTGTTTGTCAGATTTCTCCACCATAAAGTTCCCCTTCCCCTCCTTTCCATATTGTCCTCTTTGGAAGGAAGCCACTATGCACAGCTCGCAGTTAAGGAGTGGGGCATTATGTTCTATCTCTTTGAAGGTAGATATCTACCTCAATTATTTGGAAGATTTTTATGTGGAAGGTTTGTCTCTTCTCTCTCATTTATTTATTTATTCGATAACTTATATATTTCCTAAATTACTTACGTAAATCATCTTTCCCCCCTGTCTTCTTCAGTGAGGTTGTTTCAGACGTTTATAGTACAATTATATTATTTACTCACATTCTGCATTCCATCCTGGGATCCCACAATACCTTAAATGATTTTTTGATATGCATACAGTAAGGTTCACTCTTTGTGCTGTAAAGTTCTCTGAGTTTTGATAAATACCTAATCTCATGTATCCACCATTATAGTGTCATACGGAATAGTTTTACCACCCTAAAATGTCCCCATTGCTTTACCTATTCCATCCTCCCTCCTCCCTTCAAACATCTGGTAACCACTGATCTTTTTTACCATCTCTGTAATTTTGCCTTTTCCAGATTGTCATATAATTGCAATCATACAGTATATACTCTTTTCAGACTGGTTTCTTTCACTCAGTAATATTCATTTAAAATTCATCCATTCTTGATAGCTCATTTCTTCTTGTAGAATAGTGAGTGAAACCATTGCATGAATGCAGCACATTTTGTTTATTTATTCACCTATTGAGGGGCATCTTGGTTGCCTCCAAATGTTAGTGATTATGAAAAAAGTTGCATAAGGAGTTCACATGCAAGTTTTTGTGTAGACATGAGTTTTCAAATCAATTGGGTAAGTATCTAGGAATATGATCGCTGGATCTTATGGTAAGATTACTGTTGACTTTATAAGAAACTGCCAAACTATCATCCAAAGTGGCTGTATCTTTTCCATTCCCACCAGCAATGCTTCTATTTTCTGCATCCTCACTAGCAATTGGCTTTATGGCTTTATTAGTTTTTTGGATTTGGGCCATTCTAATAGGAGGGTAGTGGTATCTCATTGTTTTAAGTTGTAATTCTCTAATGACAAATGATGTTGGACATCTTTTCATATGCTTACTTGCATTTATATATATGTCCTTTGGTGAGGTGTCTGTTCATATCTTTTGCCTATTTTAAAATTAGATTTTTTTCTTATTGTTGAGTTTTAAGTTCTCTTTGTATATTTTAGATACATGCACTTTATCAGACATGCTTTGCTAATATATTCTCCCAGATTGTAACCCATCTTTTCATTTTCTTAATGGTTTCTTTTTCAGAGCAGAAGTTTTAAATTTTATTTATTTATTTTTAAATTTTTATTAAAATTTTTAAGTTATTTTATTTTTTATATATTTTTTATTTTAAGAAGTTTTTAATTTTAATGAAGTTCAATTTATCATTTTTTTCCCTCTCACGGGTTGTGATTTTGAAGTTGTATATCAAAATTCATCACCAAACCCAAGATCACCTGGATTTTCTTCATTGTTTTCTTCTAGAAGTTTTATAATTTAGTGTTTAGGTCTATGATCCGTTTTAAGTCAATTTTTTTGTGAAAAGTTTAAAATCTGTATATAGGTTTTTGTTTTTGTTTTGTATATGGACATCCAATTACTCCAGAAGCATTTGTTGACTATTATCCTTTCCCCACTGAAGTGCCTTTGCTCATTGGTCAAAGATCTATTGACTATATTTGTGGTTTTTCATTTCTGGGAGAAAGAAGTCAGTCTTTCAATATTAAGTATGATGCTACATAGCATTTTATAGGTGTTCTTCACCAGTTGAGGTAATTTCCCTCTCCCCTAGTTTGCTGAAAGTTTTTATCATGAATGGATGTTGGGTTTTGTGAAATGCTTTTTCCGGATCAATTATTATGATTATATGATTTTTCTTCTTCAGTTATTTATATGGTAGATTACACTGATTGATTTTTCAAATATTGAACTATCCTGGTATACTTAGAATACATCCAGTTGATCTGGATGTATAATTTTTATATATCATTGGATTTGACCTGCAAATATTTCATCGAGAGTTTTTGGTTGCTTCTATGTTTTATGAAAGAGACTGGTCTGTAGTTTTTCTTTCTTGTATTGTCTTTATCTGGTTTCCATATTAGATTAATGCTGGCCTCATTGAATGAGTAAGAAAGTATTCCCTTTGCTTCTATTTTCTGGACAGGACTGTAAAGAAGTAGTATAATTTTTTTTTTTTTAAATGTTTGGGAAAATTAACCAGAAAACAATCTGAAATTGTGCTTTATTTTTTGGAAGCTTATTTATTATTAATTTAATTTCTTTAATAGGGTTATTCAGATTATCTATTTCTCCTCATGTGAGTTTTGGCAGTTCTGCTGAAAGCTGGACATTTTGAACTGCATAATAAGAACTGAGGTAAATAGAGCTTTAGTGTGAGGGTATAGGTTAATCTGGCTAACATTAATAACTAAATATATGTATATATAAAATTGATAGTTGCAAAGTACAAACTTGAAGGACTATCTGTTATTAATAAAATTGAATTCAAATTCTTTAGCCGGGTAGTCAAAGGTCTCCACATTTTGGCTCCAACCTAACTTTTTAGTCTTCTTTTCAAACGACAATGATGCTATTACCTATTGAGTGCCTACTGCTTACAAATTTTTAATACAATAACACTGCAAATTATATGTAAATATTTTCATTTTACAGATGTGAACACTAGATACAGAAAAGTGAAATAACTTGCCATGGTCATAAAGATAATAAATGACTAGGCCAGGATTAGATCCCACTTCCCTCTGTACATCTCATGCCTTTTCTCATTAAACTTCAATGTTCATTCCCTTTATCAAGCCCTCCAGTTCAGCCCAGTCAAATCTGTCTATCCCTCATTCCCCAAACATGCTGATAAGTCTTGCTGTCCTAGTTGGAATGCCTGATTCGCCTGTATCAGCAATGGAATTGTCAACTAAAGTATTTTAAATAATAAGGGCATGGTTATTTCACATACCAGAAAATTTGGAGGTGAGCAGTCCCAGGACTAACGAAAGGTTCTGCAATGACACCAATGACCTAGACTTGTTCATCCTTGTATTCTGCTATTTTCATTGTCTTGGCGATGTCTCTATACATAATGTTCACTAGCAAGCTGATTAAACTTTTAGAATCTTATCTTCCTAGGTCAGGAATCCAAGCAGAAAGAAAGCGAGTGGGACAAAAGGCAAGAAAATATTTCTCAGAATTTGAGTGGGCGAAACTAGACCCTGAAGTACCCCTAGATCCATTAATTACAAAGACAATAGGATTGTTATAGAGCATGATTTATTAGCCAGAAATGGACACATTGCCATCCAAACAAAATCAGGGATCTGGAAGCAATGAAGAAGGGGATAATGACTTTGGAGACCAACTTCAGGGTCTGCCAGTCATTCATTCTTTAATGTCTGGGTCAGACGCGGTTCCCTTCCTCAATGATCTCACCACACCATGTGGTACGGTTTTTCTTTCCACAGAACTGTCACGGGTCCTGTTTTTATATGTAATTAGCTTTAAATTGTTTATTGTCATATATTATAAGTTATTTTAAGTGTTTTCAACACTGTTTTTTTTAAGAAAATATGTCTTACAAGTGTCCTGTGAATAGAGGCTATGTCTTATGCATTGCTTTATCTTTCACACATCTAATATATGGTGGACACACTAAACATTTCCTTGAGGAACAGAGTGTGGTCTGATCAGCAAAATCATCTGATAGACTGCGTACTTACAGTTCTTTATCTCTTGGACATCTAGACTCCACATCTCCTCTCTTCTCACAAACATAAAAGAAGGATTTGAGAAAATAAGAGGTTTTGAAAATGATGAATATATAAAATGGTTTTTGTAATATGTGATATGCATAATGAGTAATGGATTTTGAAAATACAGTCATATTCTGAAATCAAGAGAAATCTCATTCATGAGCAAGGTAGTTTAAAAGACTGTGGCTTTGTAATATGACATCTTTCCCTGTATTGTCAAAAACTTTAAAAGAAAAGCATTTTCCATCCATCATTTTGATGGTGCTATTTGACACATTGAGATAATGCTATCAGTTAAGAAAAAATATTGAGAATCCAACAGACTAAGTTGTTGGCTGAAAGGCTATATTTTGGATATAAACATGCAACTGTGGCTTTTCAAAATTCCAAACATGCATTTAAAGAAGATAGGCTGAGGGAATAACAGGATTAGAAGCTGTTTTACAGAATAGTAAGTGGGATGGAGGAGAACAGAGAAGGAAGACGGGGGCACAAGGTGGGGATGCTGTTAAGATGCTCAGCCCACTCCTCGGATCTGAACAATCAGCTTGATGATCATTTCTTATAAGATCATCCAAGACAGTAACTAATTTTCACTTCCACAAAATAAGACACTGTACTGGGTAATTTAAACACATCATCCTTGTTTAATTCTTTTAGCAATCCAACAAAATAGGTATTATTATCCTAATTGTACCAAGGGAGAAATTGAAAGTACAATTGCCCAAGGCTACAAAGCAGTGACAGAACTGAGGTTTTTTTTCTCACAGCTGGCAGATTCTCAAACCTGAGGTTTTTTTTCCTACATTTCTCCTAGAACAGTGGTTGTCCACCATGGCTGCACATTGGAATCACCTGGAAGCTTTAAACACATTTACCACTCAAGCTGCATCCCAGATCAATTTAATGAGAATCTCTGGGATTGGGACCCAGGGAACCCACTATAGTCAAATTTGAGAATGAATATCTTTCAGATGCTGGCTTTTGCAAATGAGGTATAGAAATGTTAGAGTGTATTAATTTTAAATTTATTAGCATAAATGTGGGGTGGTGAATTAATCTTGCCATTTTCTCAATTTGAGGCATTGGGAAGTCATAAATGAGAAAAAGAAATATCTCATCAATGGAAAAGTACAGAGAACAGCATAATGAGCCCCTATGAACCCACCTCCCATCTATATCCAATCTCAAGCCAATTTAAAGTTGTGCTATATTAGTTTCAGTTTTTCTCAATAATTGAAATGACACATATGCGTAAGAAACCTCCTGTGTTCCTATTCCTATTATCCTCTGTCTCCAATTGAGTTTGTCATTTCTATGCATGCTTTCATACTCTTACTATGTACAGTCATGCGCTGAATAATTTATGACTTTTTAGTCAATGACACACCGTATATATGACGGAGATCACATAAGATTATAATGGAGCTGAAGAATTCCTATCGCCTGGTGGCATTGTAGCTGTAATGTCATAGCACAACACATTACTCATATGTTTGTGGTGATGCTGATGTACAGTGTTTATAAAGTCTACAATAGTATACAGTAATGTCCTCACCTTCACGTTCCCCCATCACTCACTGACTCACCTAGAGCAACTTCCAGCTCTGCAAGCACCATTCATGGTAAGTGCCCTATATCGGTATACCATTTTTTATCTTTTATACCACATTTTTACTGTACCTTTTCTATGTTTAGGTACACAAATATTTACTGTTGTGTTACAGTTGCCTACAGTAATCAGTACAGTAACATGCTGCACAGGTTTGTAGCCTAGGAGCAATAGTCTATATCATACAGCCTAAGTGTGTAGCGCTATACTGTTGAGGTTTGTGTACGTGCACTCTATGACATTTGCAGAATGATGAAATTGCCTAACTACGCATTTCTCAGAACGTATCCCCATCATTAAGTGACACATGACTGTACTATATATGTATGTTTCTATAAAAGTGTACATGTTTTCCAACTTTGTGTAAATGGAACATATATCACACAACTTTTTGCAACTTGATTGTTTTTGTTGTTTTTTAATGTTATGTTTTTGAGATTTATCCATGTTGACACAAGTTGTTATTTCTAATCTATTCTGCTGGTGATGGATATTTGAATTGTTTCTAATTGTTTTCCATTAAAAACAAAGAATGTGTATGATTACATATTTCCTTGTGCAAATGTGCAGGAGTTTCTGTAGGAAATACAGTAAAAAGAAGAATGATTATTGGATTGAAAGGTATGCATGTCCTCAACTTCACTAGATTTGGCTAAATTGCTCTTTAATGTAGTTTTTTTAATGTCCTCGATAATACTAGGTATTATCAAACTTTAAATTTTTATCAAACTGATCAGTATGAAATGCTTTAAATTGTTTTAATGTTCATTTCCCCAATCATTAAATGATTTCAGTAGTTTTTAATGTGTTTTCATATCTTTTGCCTATTTTTCTTTAGGCTTATTTGTCTTTTCTTTATTGATCTTTAAGATATTTTTATGTGTGTTCTATGCTAATCCTTTGTCAGTTATATACACTACAAGTATCTTTTCCAGTTTGTGGCTTATTTGTTTAATGTACGTGTTTATTAGTGAAAAGAAGATTTTAAACTGGATGCAGTCAAATACATTGATCTTTTCCTTTATGATTTAAAATTTTAAAAAACATAAAAGAAGTTCTTCCACACTCGAAGGTTCTAAAGATCTTTATCTGTATCTTTTTCTAAAAGTTTTAAAATTTTCACATTTAGGTCTTTAATCACATGGAGTTTAATTTTGAATTTATTTCTGTATTAATTAAGAGGGTCTAGGTTATGTTGAAGAAACAAACAACCCTAAACCTCCAAGGTTTAACCTCAAATTTATGTCTCGTTTATGTTGTTGTACACTGTGGGTATGCAGGATCTCTGCTCATTACAGTTCCTGGGGTACCCAGGTCGATGGAGGCTTACCTAGACTGGGACATCCAAAGTCTCTATCCTAAGCAGAGAGGGAAATGTGGCAAGTCACACACTGGCTCTTAGGGCTATGCTTGGAGGTGACACATGTCTTTTGATCATATTTCAGTGACCAAGGCAAGTCATGTGACCATGTCTAATATCAGAAAGGACAGGGAAGTGCAGCCCCATCCTGGGCCCAGATGGAGGAAAGAACTGGAGTTATTTGGTGAATAAAAATAGTTTTTTTATTGGATTAATTCTTGCAACACCATTTTTGGAAGAGTTCATGCTTTCCTGGTGGACTCCTAATATACCTCTGTTATATCAAGTTTTCACATTGTGTAGAGGTTGATGTGAACAAACTGATGCCATCTTTGTAAGCCTCCCGCTTTCTCTATTCTTGTCTTAACTTTAACCTAACTAGTTCTGGCTAGCATACACAAGCCTTGTAGTTAATGATTAGCTGTATTCTGTAAGCCTGCACAATATAATTATAAATATTACTATTAGTAATGGCCAGAAAGACATAACAACCAAGATAAATATCTATCAAACTGGTGTTAATGTCAGTGCTAGGCAGTTATGCACCACGAGACCCCTAGGAGGTGAAGTTCCTGGCATGGATCACATGCTATGTTTCTTGTCTTGTCAATCATTAGTACTTTGGCCATACTATTAAACATTTGGTGTAATCACTGTCTAGTAGTAAAGAATAATCCAGGCAGACTGCCGGGTCATCTTATCTGCTCTGATCAATCTTCCCTGTAAGTAAATTACCCTACAATAAATGCTGTTACATTCAATGAACTTGCCTGCTTCATTTTTCAGTCTCAAGACAACTTTACAGTTTGGTGGTCACTGTACCTTCTTGACTCCACCTTTAGACACACATTGATGTGAGTTTGCTTCTGACTTTTTCTTGGGCATCATTGTTGTACTTGGCCAATTCTGCTATGATATTGCAATGCTGAATCACAATTGCTCTCCATAGTTATTAATCTGATATCTTGTAATGAAAGACCCCTAACCTTGGTTATCACCTTCAAAATCATCTCAGTCCCAATTCTTTGCTTTTCCTATGAATTTCTCAATTCAATTTGTCAAATTTTATGAAATCTCTCTTAGGATTTTGTCTAGTGTTCCATAGCAAGTAAATACTGGTTCCAGAATATGAATTTAGGTCTAATTCCCACATGAAAAAGAAATAGAAATGTCAGCCTGTGAACTGATGCCAGCAAGTGAAGACAGTAATTGTCTTGCTTTCTCCCCAAGCTTCATGGCTTTGGGTCTTATTTTCGTAGCTACTATAGCTCCTGTCATGGGGCTTGCCGGAAGTAGACACTATTCAGTGAACATTTGTTAAATTCAACTGAATGTGAATGTTAAGTTGTGAATGAAATAAGAAGTCTAGGTGCATCCAGTAGAAAGAGGCTTAATAGTCCTGAAGGGTGAAAATACAGAATCTGTTTTCTGCAATGAGATGGCTTGATCTCATCACTGGAAATTAGCGAGATGGGCCTCCAGCTACTGAATAGGGACAGAATTTCTCATTAACACCAAGAGCCAGGCATTCTGGAAATGAAAGCTGTTTGCCACAACTTCCTAAAGCCTCGATCTCTGACCATGAGTCATTTAGCCCCCAGGCACCTCCTTGAAGCTAGTTCATAAGAATAAATTAGCTCAATCGCTCTAATTATTTCTCCCTGAGCAAATGGTCAGTGTTCATACAACAAATGGTTACTGAATAAGACTGAAGGGGAGATGGCAGCAATCTAGCTCTCAATCAGTTCTGAAATGTGACTGGTTGGAAAAAAGAATGCAGTGGAACATATCAAAGAAGGTGTTTCTTCACATCCCCTTGACTGCTCCTGATGAGATTTTCCCATTACCAGTATTACTCTATGACTCACAGCTCTGTTTCCTTCTCTGCCCTTTTGTAGCAAGAAAGGAAGATGCTGTGCTTGGCTCATGAATTGTGCTTCTTATGACTAAGTCGGCCAGTCTGTTAGCATTGATTTGTTTTTGGTGGGCACTGTGTTGGGCAGAAGGCTCCGTAAGCCACAGAGGAGAGTGTGAAGTGTACTCTTGCTTTTTAGTTGATGTCAACAAGATCGAACTCAGGGGCTGGTTATTTCCAGCCAAGTACCTAGTACTTTTGCTGCCTCTGAGTGAATCATAGTGCCTTGGTAATGGGCTAAGCTGTAGATGCAAACATACTTTTCTACGCAGCATACTGTTACTGAATGTGAAATAGAGCATTATATTAAAAAATAGCAAAGCTTAATGCTTGCTCATATTGCTAATAATTATATTACAAAAGCATGATAGCCCACACAATGAAATAATTGGAGTTATTAAATCCTTGAATGCTTTGCCCCAAGAACAATGACCATATCCCTGGAAGTTTCCTCCAGAAGCTGGCTGAAGTAAACATCTATCTATACTGGCAGGGTTCCCTAACCTTGGGCTGAGGACCAGTACCGGTCTGTGGCCTGTTAGAGACTGAACCACACAGCAGGAGGTGAGCAGTGGGCAAGCAAGCAAAGCCTTGTCTGTATTTGCAGCCGCTCCCCAGAGCTAGCTAGCATCACGCCTCAGCTCCACCTCAGATCATCAGGCATTAGATTATCAAAGGAACACCGGTCTCTGGTGCCAAAAGGGTTGGGGACTGCTGCATACTGGGAAGGAGATCTTCATTAAATAGGAAGTTAGATGAAATAGCTTCCAAGATTTCTTCTGTATTAGTTTCCTGGAGCTGTCATAGCAAAGTACCACAAACCGAATGGCTTAAAAAACAGAAAATTATTGTCTTCTAGTTCTGGAAGCTGGAAATCTAAGATCAAGGAGTCAGCAGGTCCACATTCCCTCGCCAGGCCTCTCTTCAAGTTTCTAGCAGTTCCCTGACTTGTGGCAACATAATTCCAATCTTCACCTGTTGTTCCCTTGTGTCTTTGGGTCCACATTTTCTCTTTTCATAAGGACACCAGTCCTATTTGATTAGGGCTCACCTTACTCCAGTATAATCTCATCTTAACTGTTGAGTTAAGATGCAATAACGCAATTTCCAAATAAAATTACATTCTTAGGTACTAGGGGCCAGCATATCAACATATGAATTTTGGGATGACACACACTTTCCAACTCTGCAATTTAATTAGACTCAAGTAATATAAAAGTTTAATGAAAATGAATAGTCATTTACACAATTTCTTAACCCTCTTTTGATGTTGCTCACCTAACTCTGGTATGCCTGATGTCTAGACTTAAAGAGAATACATCTTTTTTCTCGCCCTGAGTTCCTTTCAGAAGTCCATTAGATTTCTTGTGTTTCTTTACCTCCACTGGACTAACTGCCAACGACCTTTGCTTACCTCTAACAAGAGATTCTTGGACCTGATTATACTTAATGGAAGTATAATCTGGGCTTTAGATCAGCAGTCGATTTGACTTTCTCGATAATCCCTCTGCTCTCTCTTTGTATCTGCATTTGCCAGCCTGACATTCTGGCACTGTCTTTTTCCAATCTGAGGAAAGATCTTTTCCATCAACATTAGCAGTTTGCCCTTTGAACCCTGAGTATATGTGTAGAGGTACCCTAGCACCCAGATCATACTCAAGATTTAAAACAAATTCACACAAAACTCAGCAACACCAGCTCACCACATTACAATTTATACTTAATCAGAACCTAATGAAATTTTGAAATAAAAGTGTTTAAAATGTGAATGATTCTGTCACAGAAGGGCAAAGGCAAAACAACTAATTAGGAAAAAATCTTGTCTACTGGGTTTCTCTGGTAATAGTGGGAGTATTTTTCTTATATGTTTAAAGAAAAATAATCAGGAAATAAATTTATCTATTTAGTACAATTTCCACTGTGAGTGGGGGAGAAGCAGAAACAGAGCTACAGTGACTTAAAGCAACATGTAAACAATAGTATCAATAGATCTTAAAATGCTGGCAATTTAATTTTTTTCTTTACAATTTTTTTCTTTACAAATTCTAAGTATTTTTCAAACAACTTGTGTTTCTTATATCCTTTATGTTTCTTTTATTGAATAAGGCACAAGGATATAAGTTCCTGCTCCTCAAAGGCTGTTCTGTGTGTCATATGACCTACTTAGTTCTCTGCCAGTTGAAGATGTTCACTCAGTATTGATTGAATAATTACAGAAGAAAGATGGTTTGGGCTCTGGAATTTTATATAGTGCAGAGTGGCCATTTTTCTCATTTTCTTATCCCATTATACTTCCGATGCATATCATATTCTGTAGTCATGCTGAAGTTATGCTCAGGAGCCCAAGTGTAGATGAAAATAGGAACTTAGGTTGAAGGCCAGAAATGATCCCATAAGCTGCGTGTGGTAGAGGCCAATTCTGCAGGCTGGGGGAACATGGATGGAGAGAGATTTGGGGAGTAAGCCTAGATGTTTGATTCACTAGCTCTCTTACTTATATGTAGAGGTGTGTGATAACTGAGGCCTAGATCAGAAAATATATACTTATTTCAAATTTCAGGGTGAAAGCAAAAGTCAATGCACTTCCCCAACCCATGCAAATTTCTATAGCAACAGAAATCGATGGGCCTCCCAGGTGTTAATGATGAGGAGCTGTTGACAGCTGTAAGAAAGATACTATCCAGCTGCCATGACTTTTGCCAGCAACACTTGCTGTTCTTTCCCCAATGACTGACTCTGTGGTAAACTTCTCTGAACATGAGTAAAATGGAAAACCTTCTTATTTAAAAAAATTTTTTTTCAAATAATTACTGTTTTATATTGGGACAGTACATTTTATATTTCAACCAAAAGACAAAAATGCAGTTTAACTCAAAGACACAACAGTTAAAACACAGAAAATGGCATCTTTGAGATGCATTATTCTAAATTAAACAAATACACACATTTTGTGCCCTTCCTTCCTCCAATGCAAGACCACAAGCTTTTCTCAAAGTCTTGCATTTTTGATGCCATTCAGCATTGTGGACCTGTGAGGTGCTCGAACATAGCAATTAAACAAAATGCTTGAGAGGTCTGGCAAATGGCAGTCAAAAGGGATCTCAAAGTGCAGACATATCTTTTTCAAACATGTTATAGGCTGAGCTGGCCCTTTGAACACTACCACTCTGCTTAAATTCAGGAAGCAGGTTTTAAAAATGCAAAAGGCATACAGGTTGTATTTCAGGGCAAATCTTCAGCTAGTAATTGGAAAAGATTCTAACAAGAAAAAAATTATTTATGTCATTCCCCCCACCACCAAAGCTGAAATGAAGGAAGAACCAGAACAAAACAAAACGGAAGAGTTACTCATGATTTTGGGATCATTTAGCAATCCACTACTTCCAATTAAAAATTTTTTAATACATTAAAGAATCATTCGAAAAAGAAAAACACAAAAGTAATCTTGCTTTGTTTAATCTGTTCTTCACATCTAGAATGGGCTTCCCTGTAGTGGGCGTTTGATCGTGTAGTCATGTGGAAGGCGGAGGTGCTGGAGGAGTTGGTGGGAGGCTGTGGTGTGCCAAGAGACCTCAGGCCAGCAGGCAGCATAGGGTGGCTGCCTGCTACTGGTTCAGCCATTGAGCCCTTACGTTGCAGTGTGTCTGTGGATTTTAGGAATGTTTTTATCGCTTTGTGACATACACGCTGTTTCAGGGTCACAGATTTTACAAATGGTTCAGATTCAATAAAAAAGATTCTCCAGAGGATGAAAATACAAAGTCCTAAAAAATATGAATGCAAAAATATTAAAGGG
>NW_011888861.1:5930114-5936590 GCF_000151845.1 Pteropus vampyrus | reverse complement strand
CCTACTTAGTTCTCTGCCAGTTGAAGATGTTCACTCAGTATTGATTGAATAATTACAGAAGAAAGATGGTTTGGGCTCTGGAATTTTATATAGTGCAGAGTGGCCATTTTTCTCATTTTCTTATCCCATTATACTTCCGATGCATATCATATTCTGTAGTCATGCTGAAGTTATGCTCAGGAGCCCAAGTGTAGATGAAAATAGGAACTTAGGTTGAAGGCCAGAAATGATCCCATAAGCTGCGTGTGGTAGAGGCCAATTCTGCAGGCTGGGGGAACATGGATGGAGAGAGATTTGGGGAGTAAGCCTAGATGTTTGATTCACTAGCTCTCTTACTTATATGTAGAGGTGTGTGATAACTGAGGCCTAGATCAGAAAATATATACTTATTTCAAATTTCAGGGTGAAAGCAAAAGTCAATGCACTTCCCCAACCCATGCAAATTTCTATAGCAACAGAAATCGATGGGCCTCCCAGGTGTTAATGATGAGGAGCTGTTGACAGCTGTAAGAAAGATACTATCCAGCTGCCATGACTTTTGCCAGCAACACTTGCTGTTCTTTCCCCAATGACTGACTCTGTGGTAAACTTCTCTGAACATGAGTAAAATGGAAAACCTTCTTATTTAAAAAAATTTTTTTTCAAATAATTACTGTTTTATATTGGGACAGTACATTTTATATTTCAACCAAAAGACAAAAATGCAGTTTAACTCAAAGACACAACAGTTAAAACACAGAAAATGGCATCTTTGAGATGCATTATTCTAAATTAAACAAATACACACATTTTGTGCCCTTCCTTCCTCCAATGCAAGACCACAAGCTTTTCTCAAAGTCTTGCATTTTTGATGCCATTCAGCATTGTGGACCTGTGAGGTGCTCGAACATAGCAATTAAACAAAATGCTTGAGAGGTCTGGCAAATGGCAGTCAAAAGGGATCTCAAAGTGCAGACATATCTTTTTCAAACATGTTATAGGCTGAGCTGGCCCTTTGAACACTACCACTCTGCTTAAATTCAGGAAGCAGGTTTTAAAAATGCAAAAGGCATACAGGTTGTATTTCAGGGCAAATCTTCAGCTAGTAATTGGAAAAGATTCTAACAAGAAAAAAATTATTTATGTCATTCCCCCCACCACCAAAGCTGAAATGAAGGAAGAACCAGAACAAAACAAAACGGAAGAGTTACTCATGATTTTGGGATCATTTAGCAATCCACTACTTCCAATTAAAAATTTTTTAATACATTAAAGAATCATGCGAAAAAGAAAAACACAAAAGTAATCTTGCTTTGTTTAATCTGTTCTTCACATCTAGAATGGGCTTCCCTGTAGTGGGCGTTTGATCGTGTAGTCATGTGGAAGGCGGAGGTGCTGGAGGAGTTGGTGGGAGGCTGTGGCGTGCCAAGAGACCTCAGGCCAGCAGGCAGCATAGGGTGGCTGCCTGCTACTGGTTCAGCCATTGAGCCCTTACGTTGCAGTGTGTCTGTGGATTTTAGGAATGTTTTTATCGCTTTGTGACATACACGCTGTTTCAGGGTCACAGATTTTACAAATGGTTCAGATTCAATAAAAAAGATTCTCCAGAGGATGAAAATACAAAGTCCTAAAAAATATGAATGCAAAAATATTAAAGGGGATGAACCAATTTGGTAGATACCTACACGCAAATTTCTAACACATCTGTAAAAGCACAAAGTCATAAGAATTTATTTTCCATTAGTTTACATAAAATGAATAAATAGTATTTATAGATTTAATGTGTTTTATGTACGTATACATTTGCTCTGTTTTAGGTTAAATAAAAATGCTAAAAGGTGGGAGACCAGTTAAGGGAGAAATCATAACCAAAAAAGAAAAAAAAAAAATCAGCCTTTTAAACTATCAACTCAAAATCCTCCATAAAGAAGTTTCTGAGTGTGTCCAAAAATAATGAGAGGAATTCTAGTAACGCTGTACAATCCTCTCCTGTTCACCTACAGCACAGAGTGGAAATGGGGACTTTTCCTTTCACTGATGATGGACACTAGCTTAACTAGTGCCAAAACTCGGTTATTGCTGAAAGTTAAGTAGGAAAATAGGTTAGAATGGGACCAAATGTTATTTACCTTGGGGAAAAAAGAGGTATAATCACTTTGTGTTAAGTGGGAAATGGAGAGTTCATTTACCTCTGAGATAGGGGAAAAAAATGGTCCAGAGACAAGTAGCATAACAAATTGAGGGGAAATGTGCCTTAGGGACAGCAGGACACAGACGGTCCCAAGATCAGCACACGAAAATAGATTGTCCTGTTTTGTTTGTGAGAACAAACAACGTTGGAACTTTTATAAGCTGTGCAACCCCAAAGACATGCTCTCCAGGTGTCTGTTTTAGGGTGAGAAATAACTGCTCTCATCTACACGTGGGTCAGGGAATGAGCACGGGGTGTGTGCGAGGGTGCTTTCTGGAAGTGTTCCTGGCTCCTCACTGAGTTGAGGTCCATAGTTAAATGCTCTTAAATGCTGCTTTTAAAGCTTAATTTGGAGTTCTGAGATCAGGACCTCAACTTTAGAAGTTTGTTTCCTTCAGTTTCCTAAGCACAAGACACATTTGTACATTTCTGCTAGGCAAGTGTCAGTGTGGAGCTGATCAAGAAGGGAAGGTTTCGGTGGTGAGACATCAAGTTGGAAGAATGCACAAGGGGCTGACATGAGAATGAAAGGGCAGACACCAGCTTTATTGCGGGGTGCGGGGAGTGCGCTTCTGCTTCTGCCCTTCTTCTGCTCCCTATGGGACTGCATGGGCTCCACATATATGAGAGTACAATAATGGCATTCAGCCACACATGTGTGATACAATAAGCTGAATTAAATTTACATATTTTAGGCGCAGGTGCCCTACTACACTAATGTAACATTCTAAATCCGGGGTCTTATTTCTAGCCGCGGGCCTGGATCAGACCTGGGACCAGCCAGGCCTGGGACCCACAGCAAGTAACACAGTAAGCTAGAAAACTTAAGAAATGTTTGGTAGGCTACACAAAGACAGTAAATACAGGAGAAAATTGCTGAGATATAAAAATTGCTTATTCGGTCTATGAATTCTTGGGTGCTTCAAATTGATTGAAATGTACAGACTTTCAGAAACAAATTTTTATGGAGCGAAAGAGAAGCTAGTGGATTTGGTCTGAAACCTACAATCCTAAGCAGTTTACAGAACTGATTTTGGTAAAGGTGGTACGCTGAAGTTTACGTGCAAGGGAATTGTGGGCAGGTCCAATACGCTACCTAATCAGATCCGGTAGGGGTAACCATTGGGAGGCAGCCGAAGCGACCACTGTCTCTTACAGACCTACACAGTCTTGTGATTGCCCTGGAGCTTTATTCTCTTGATGCTGGAGCTGGAATAGTCATCGTCGCTGCTGAGGCTCTGTATGCTTTCCTGCTGGTTGGAATCACTCAGGCCGCCGTTCTCCAGTTCAACTCACCTGTGAGATAATCTATGCTTTCAACGTCCACGTGGATTCCTTCCCTGTCGGAGTCTGAGCACTCCAAGGAGCCCGTGGAGCCGACGCTGTCTCTCCATATCCTCTCAATGCCCAGTTTCTCCAGCTGCCTCTTCAGATGTTGCCGCTCTCGCTGAAGCTGGTCTATTCAGACAGTGGCTTTTCTGTCACAATCACCTAGTTTTTTTATGTGCAATTTGGCTTTTGTTCATAAACTCAATGCGGTGTGTTGGTTTCATCTGGGCCCAAGCTGTACTAGCCCCTTTGACTTCTCCAGGCACAAGTGAAGATGGGACCGACTATTCTCCATTTCATTGTGAGTCGATCTGCTACTGCTGTTATTCTTCTTGGATTTGTTCCTTTGTTTTAAGGCATCTCTGTCTTTGTTACTGTAGGGTAAGATGGAGGCGTGACCATGTTTAGCTTCTCTCTCCTGCCGCTCCAGACAGCCGGCCGCCTCCAGCAGCATCTGGATGTTTATCTAAACCGCCGACACCATTTTGCACCGCAGGCTGGAGCCACGGGACCAACCTCCAATGCCCATGGGCTCGCCGCCGCCGGCGGACACCCAAGCCCTGCTGTGGACTGGTAGAGCAGGCTTGAGAGAGCCTCTCTGGCGACCATACTCGCCGAAGGAAGGAGGAAGCCGGTGAGCTGGGCACCGCCAACACCATGACAGAACCTGGAGAAGGGCAGCAGCCGGCGGCCACCGCTTGCTAGTGTTTATCCCCAAATATCTTCTCATTAAGATTCTTGTTTTATGACCCAAACAAAGGACTTCAGTCTACTTCCAAAAAGAGTGTATTGTGCTGAGAGCTCTCTAGTGATAAATTCTTAGAGCAACGCTAAGTACTTAGGTTTTCCCATTCAAAGTCATGGGTATATGGCCACACTCTCTATTCTACCTGGTGCTTCCTTTTATGCAGCATAAAAATAAGGAACACAAACATCGACTTCCCTAAATCTGAGGGGAGCATTTCCAGTAGAAAGTTGGGTTCTTCTTTTGCATTGCTCCAATGCGGACTCATCTGTGGATTTCAAGAATCCTTTAACAAAAGGACACAGGAATTGTTCTTTGTCTCAAATAAGTGGCCTATGCCACTGAGACTCCACAGGAGACTAATGAAAGCCCAGAGCGAAGAAAGAAATTTGCACTTTAGCGTTGAGACTCTTTATACCTGTTGAAGTTCTGCACTTCATTGAGATTTTACTCTAACAATATCATTTTCTTTTCCAGACAGGAAAATATCCCTTTTTATCTTTAAACTGACATAAAAATTTGCAAATCGATTTAGAAGAGACACATTCTGCGCCTGTTCTCCCTTTGGTAATACACACCCATTTGTCATCCTATTGGATTCGTCCTGCTGTCAGCTTGACATCAGCAGTTTGACACTCAAATCTGCCTTTTGTGCTCTTTTGGATGTGAGCATGTTGCGTTCCTTATAGAAACAAAGCTTAAGACTCACACCCTGGTAACAGTTTGTCAAAATTCATTTTGCTGGTCTATTGTTTTTCTTACAATACCACAAGAATTACTGATTTGTTCTTTGGGATTCTCGTACCACATTTTCTCTGTGCTTAAGCCATGCCTGGCAGGCAAAACAGGTGAAGCAGATACTTTGGGAAGGTGTTTCCAGCACAGTGTTGAGCGTACGTCTTTATGGTTTAGGGCCCCCTCCCTCCTCTTTCGTCTCCTCCCTCTTCTCCCCTCCTCTTCCCTCCTTTTCCATTTCTCTCTTCCCAGATATGAATGATGAGGATTCATATAACTATCTCCCTGCCTCCCTCCCTCCCTCCTTCCTTCTTTCTTCCTTTCTTCCAAGGAATAAATGCTTCTCAGAATTCATGACTCCCTTAGGGTGCAAGAAATGAGATTCTATAAGTAGAGTTATTCTTATCTTGTCCTACATCCTCATTCAAATTTTCCCAATATACAAATTTCATTTCTCTTTCTACATTCTTTATATACATTTTCCAGAGCCTGTTGCTGCTAACTTTCTTTACTGAATGCTTTCATGATGTCCAGAAAGCCAGCAGAGACCTCTTTAGGATGGCTGCCTTGATCTTGCCGTTGAAAACAGTACACTGTTGACTGTGATTCCTGCTATTATATGAGAGAGAGACACCAAGTGTTTTTTTCTTTCATTTATTTTATTCTGTCTTTTTTTAAACCTGACAATTTTCTCCAACTCACCTGAGATTTAATTTTAACTTCATGATCCTTTACATGTTTTGACATTTTAGAAATCAAAATGTCAGTGAGATTATCTCCTAGCAGAGTTTGATCAGATATTACAGAGACTTTACTAAAACTGATTATTTTACCTGTCTGTTTTCTATTGAAAGGGTACTTAAAAGATAAGTTCAGCTTTGACACTATCAACCTGGGAACAGGATGGGGGAGGAATCAGAAGGTCTGCATTTTCATTCAGCTCTGCCACTTACTACTGCTGTGTTCAGAGGGAACCATATGCCATCTCTGTCTCAGTCTTCCTGTCTGTAAAAAAATCATAAATGTTCCTTTCTAAGTGGATGTTTGTTCTGTACCCATTTTTTACTTACTAGCAAGTTCTTTTTTGAACTTTTGAACATATCTCTGACATAAAGTCAAGTAAAGTCTAGAGAGCCAGTAAAAACTAGGGGCATCAATGAGTTTCCCAGACTTGAGTCAGAGATCTGAATTTCCAGTCATTAGCAGAAAACGTTTGTTAGGTGCTCATCTGTAAAGGCCCTGGCTGACCTGCCACCCCATTTCTCTGCATAGTATGTCTTTGAGAAAGCCTTTTCTGGGTTTCTTTCTCTGGGTTTCTTTCACAGATGGAGAGACATCTGTGAAATGGACATGTTGATTTTTATATCCCCTATCTCAGAAAGCTGTTATTAGGTTACCTGGAATGCCCTAAAATACTCTGATCTCATTAGAAAAAAAAAGAATTTTTTTCTGTTTACCCATTGTACAAGTTCTTTGGGGTGGGATAAAAATAAAATG
>NW_011888861.1:5926762-5930064 GCF_000151845.1 Pteropus vampyrus | reverse complement strand
AAGTCTAGAGAGCCAGTAAAAACTAGGGGCATCAATGAGTTTCCCAGACTTGAGTCAGAGATCTGAATTTCCAGTCATTAGCAGAAAACGTTTGTTAGGTGCTCATCTGTAAAGGCCCTGGCTGACCTGCCACCCCATTTCTCTGCACAGTATGTCTTTGAGAAAGCCTTTTCTGGGTTTCTTTCTCTGGGTTTCTTTCACAGATGGAGAGACATCTGTGAAATGGACATGTTGATTTTTATATCCCCTATCTCAGAAAGCTGTTATTAGGTTACCTGGAATGCCCTAAAATACTCTGATCTCATTAGAAAAAAAAAGAATTTTTTTCTGTTTACCCATTGTACAAGTTCTTTGGGGTGGGATAAAAATAAAATGTATCCCCTTAGACATTTGTACATAGTACAGGCATACTTTGGAGATATTGTGGGTTTGGTTCCAAACCACCACAATAAAGTGAATATTGCAAGAAAGGGAGTCATAATATTTTTGCTGGTGAAGGGTCTTGCCTTTGATTTGTAAAAAAACACCATATCTGTGAAGTGTAATAAAGTGAATTGCCATAAAATTAGGTACACATGTATTAATCATATAAATGCTGGCATTATCAAGATCTTTGAAGTAGCCATCAGCCTCAAATAGCATGCTAAAGATACTTCTGGTTGCATCTAATAGATCACATTGCAAGCTAGAGAAGTAAATGCTGGAATCAAGTTTGTTGTTATTTTTTTAAGGAGAGAATAATCTATCACTGTGTGCTGGAAATGGACATGTCAATATTACTAAAGGTAAGTTACTTCAATAAAACTACTATTAAGACCATTACCTTTCTATAATATGGTCCCTGAATTAAAGTAATATAGGAGATAACGTAGGCTAATTTTGAGTATAACAGCCTCAGATATTTTTCTGCATCTGCTATCAGAGCTATCTTCATTCCTATTGGCTGCTTCTGGGAGACACAGCCCCATTTCAGCAGCATGCCCAGTCCCTCCTGCCACACAGGCCCCAGCCCCCAGATGGCTCCCACTACTGCTACCCTTTCTCTAATCCATTCCCCCCCACCCCAGTACTCATGTGGGTTTGCTGCCTCCACTGCACAGATGTCATCAGCTGTATTTCTAAAGCCCTCATTATCCCTGTCTTGTTAAGCTCGTGCACACATTTGCAACATGCAGGGAATTCGGAGACACGGGTCTGCTTAAATACAAGCATTGCTATTGACCTTTGACTCATGAAAGCTGTCTATAAATGTCCTCTAGAAAATGGAGCTCACCAGGGTGAGGTTTAGAGGCTTCCCCAAATTTAGGATAGAAAAGACATCATACAAGAGTGGGTCTCACCCAGTACGCTCTTCTCTCTTTACTCTGAAGCCCTTTACTCCATGTTTACTTCCTGCTACTCACCATCAATTTTCAATAGTTAAAATCTCTCTACATGCTCTTACACAGTATTTTGCTGTTTGCGGTTTCCAACAACTACAGTTGTTGTCAGAAATTAGCACATCCTGTACTACAGATCAATCTGACTCTCACCAAAGTGACAGGTGTCACGATACTCACATTGAACTATAGTAACTTGCATGAAAAATCAGGATTGCACGCATAGGACTGATGCATAGCAAAGTAGCACAAGAAATGTCTGCAGAGGTGGAAATAGACAGGACATGCTACGAGTGTGTGTGTGTGTGTGTGTGTGTGTGTGGCATTTTTTTCAGTCTGTCCCAAGGAATAGTGAATTCACTAATAAACCTATTGTGCAAACAATTTGAATTAATACATACATGTTTATGCAAATTAACAATGACAATTTTTTACCTGTGTCTAAAGTTTTACAGATTACAAAACATCCCAAATAAGTAGACAAGAATTAATTGGGCAATGATTTTTAACAGTGACCAGCTGTTATTCACTTAGATACTCAAAAAACGCTCTAGGCTTTTATCTTGGTTGACTTTCTTGCTCTAATCCTTTCAGAAGCAAATTGGACTGGCTTTCCAAGTTTCTAGTTGTCTTATGGGTTGTAGAGCCTGCATTCTTAAACATAGGGGGTCAGTTAAGAATTAAACTCCTCTTGATATGTTTCTCTTCTGATACAGGATGTGGAAAGCCATCTAGCCACAACTCTCAGAATTTCCACTTGCTCATTTGATCGGGCCCTGAATATGCTACATGATTTCCAGCTGGGAATGAGTTGTTCAAAGACAAATGTGCCATACTCAGAGAGAGAAAGGAGAGGTATGAAAAATTGTCTAAGTGAACTATGACAGAGCTTGGCTGGTTGATTACCAACCTGTTTTCTCTTCTTTCTGGACATTGACTAAACTATCCTTCCCAATTGCCCTTGGACTTTTAAACTTTTATTTTGTTAAGTCACTGAGATTTCTGTGTTTATTTGTTTTAGCAGTTAGCAGTTACCTTACCTAATATTAATAACTTTTAAGATTCCATCCAATCCTGAGATTCTAGGATTCTAAATCTTGAGAGACAAGATTCAGTTGTGAATACTCATGACTTTCTCTCTCATAGTTGACTCTTCTTACGTTTTTCTCTCCTTCTGGTTTTCCACAGGATTTCTATTAGTCCTTTTTATTCTCATAGGGCTTTCAACTCACTCATGGACAAAGAAATGGCTAGTGTGGGTTTAGATTGTCCAGCTACCCAGCTCAAAAGCAAGCATACTTTCTGGACATGCGTTTAGCTTGCTGAGGATGCCACATGGGTCAAAAGGATAGGATGAGTACATGGAGCAAAGCCTGACATGGAAACAACAATAATACAGCCCCAGGATGTGGTGATAACAGATGGCATTTGACAGAGCAGAATACAGGGCCCAAAATGAGGATGGGGCAGGATGGTAGAATAAATAAGATCCTGGTCCTTGCTAAGAGAGTTACCTTCAAGAGATGGCCAGGCTTTAATTTCCCCAGTACCACTAAACAGCAAATTCTATTTCTATTCACTACATATCTATTCACTACAGAAGCCAAAGATGCAAGTGCTAAATGATCCTAACATTCCCTCTGGTGTTTCCAGGTGGGTCTCTAATACACTGTGCAATCGTTAAGTAATTAATAGAAGAAGAAGGTTTAGAATTTTGGAGAAAGACTTAATGAAAGTTGTTTTGAATGGTAACTAATTATTGATAAACCAAGGGAATCAGCTCTAATTAGCATAAATCTCTTCCTGATAAATTGGCTGTTAGTTTTAGACTAAGTTTGAATAGAGCTATCTTTCAAAGGGAAAATTATTTTAAAGTATATCTTTCTGAAAATTTGTTTTTGTTTTGAAATCTTTTAAAAATTG
>NW_011888861.1:5913781-5926712 GCF_000151845.1 Pteropus vampyrus | reverse complement strand
TACCTTCAAGAGATGGCCAGGCTTTAATTTCCCCAGTACCACTAAACAGCAAATTCTATTTCTATTCACTACATATCTATTCACTACAGAAGCCAAAGATGCAAGTGCTAAATGATCCTAACATTCCCTCTGGTGTTTCCAGGTGGGTCTCTAATACACTGTGCAATCGTTAAGTAATTAATAGAAGAAGAAGGTTTAGAATTTTGGAGAAAGACTTAATGAAAGTTGTTTTGAATGGTAACTAATTATTGATAAACCAAGGGAATCAGCTCTAATTAGCATAAATCTCTTCCTGATAAATTGGCTGTTAGTTTTAGACTAAGTTTGAATAGAGCTATCTTTCAAAGGGAAAATTATTTTAAAGTATATCTTTCTGAAAATTTGTTTTTGTTTTGAAATCTTTTAAAAATTGTCATCATCATCTTTAGAATCTGAATAAAGGTTAGAATTCTGGTTGGAAAGATTGAAACTGTTGACCAATACTCTGATTCTTCTTTTTAATGTGTATAATAGATTGTGATGAATGAGTCTGCAAGGTGGTGTTGGGGGGTGTGTGTGTGTGTGTGTGTGTGTATGTGTGTGTGTGTGAGAGAGAGAGAGAGAGAGAGAGAGAGAGAGAGAGAGAAGAGAGATTTCATCAAAGACTTTCAGATATAATAATTTTTACCACATAATATTTGTCAGTTACTTTTGACCCTGATCAATGTGCGATCATATTCCAATATACAAATGTGAATACTGGAGTGCTTTATTTAATTTAAAATTTTGCATTATTTAAATATGTTTATTTACCTGAAGACTTTTTAGTAAAGCGTTTCTTATGTAGAACTAGATTATTTTAATAAGCACCAAAGATGAGAAAATTATTTAGCTCTGGCATATAGTACCTGAGGGTTTTTTTTTTTTCTCCTCTTTTACTCAACTCTTTGATGTTGCATAAGCTATTCACAAATATCAGTTGCTGTTGACATCCAAACCAACAAATATATTTAGTACAATACACCAGAGGCTGAAAAGTAAAGCTTTTAATTAACCTTTAGGGAATTTGCTAAGATCATAGGTTTAAGAAAAAAAAATAGACACAGGAAGTTACCTGACACAGGTAACACTTGCATTTTCTTCTGGCTTTTGGATGTGACCACAGAGCAGAAATGACCTCTGAGGCACCAATGTAAGGCAGTAGATTACCATGAAAAAAAAAAAGCTATTTACATACTTTGAATGACCCAATACAATGACCCTGCCCTGCTGAAAAGTTCACTAACATTCAATAAATGTGTGATTATGATTAGTTTGAAATTTCAAAAGCCCACCAGGTCTAGGCAACACTGTGAGAAGGTGTGCTCTGCTCCTTTCTTCTTGGCATCTTCTCTTCACTCAGAGAACCCTCCTCCCTGCCCCAGGACCTGGTGCCCTCCTGCTGCTTCCTCTTTTTCCAGGATTCCAAGAGCCCTGTCCTTGCAGGAAGACCCTTCCACCTCCCTCTCTGACCTGGATCCAAGCTTACCAATGACGAGCCCATCCCTTGCTCTCTACTTTCCAACATAATGAGAATTTTTATGTTCCAGACTTGGCTCTTCGTGTGTTGCATTTAATCCCAAGGCCATACTCCACAGTATAGTTGGCATTACTCTTCCTCCTGTTTATACAAGAAAGCTGAGGTAAGAGAGGCCAATGACTTTCCCAAGCATTACACACACCAAAGAGGCCAATCGTTTCCTTTCTCATGTCTTTTTTCTTGTTGGACGTTTCCTAGAAATAACTACTGCTTCCTTCCCCGACTTCTCCCCCTGAATCTTTCATCTCTTATACTTAGCCACCACTCAGTTGGCTGTGCATTCTTCCTTTGAACTACCCAACCTCACAGCCAGTCAACTCGGGTTCTGCATTTTCTCCTTTCACTCCAATCCATTCTCCAATACTTCTAAGACTCATGGATCTTAAACACATAACTGTGTGACTCTCAGGCTAGATCGGCAGGGCCAGGCCACTCACTTGGAGGTGGTGGTGCATGGATGGGCAGCTGGACAGCCTGACAGAGCAAGTCTCCAAGACCATGCTTTTTGTGCTCTGCCCCAATCCTCTACTCTCTCTTCTCTGCTTCTCCTCTCCTCTTCACTTTCTAAGATTATCAGTTAGAACAGGAATGAAGCAGCAGTAGTACCTGTCGCTCTCTCGGTCTAGCTCCCCCACTCCGGCTTTTAGCACACACCCTCACCACCCCAGCTGTCTGGACCCCAACCACAACATCTAGACTCTTCTGCTTGCCTGTGTCAGTTGGGCCCCAACCAGGAAACAGAAACCACACAATAAGTTGAACATGGGAAGTTTATATAAAGATTTGTTAACTGTAACAGGGGAGTAACTATAAAGATGAAATGAAAACCCTAAAGAATTTCCTAAGGCTGATGGACAGCACCCATGGAAGGACACAGTTGGAGGGTGGGTCCCTCTTCTAGGCTGAGGTTTAGACAGCATTGGAGAGGTATGATCACAGCCTACTGGGTAGTGGAAAGTTCTCTGTGTTGTCCAAGGATGCTGGGCAAGGCGGGGACAGCCTTCTGGACTGGACACAGGCTGAGGTTGGCCAGAGAGTGCACAGAGGGCAGTGGGTGTCCAGGGCCTGCTCTCCAGCAGGGCAGTACAAGGATTACATCAGGAACATCATAGCCAGGTGGTCACCATCGGTGATGAGCTGGAGGAGTGCGTGCTCTGGGTAGGAGGCTGGGGACAGCCACTGGGAGTCATGCAGAATGAGTCAGAGAGAAGATAGCAGCACACTAGAACCAGAAAGAGAAACTCCTTCCTCCTGCACGTACCCACAGCTCTTTGCTGACAAACCTTAATATTGTGTTTCCTGCAAAGTAGAAATGCTTAAAGCTTGCCTATCACAGAGCAGGTGAAGAATTATGGATTTGAAGCTGAGAAGCAATAGATTGATAGCTGGACCCTGACCTTCGACTGCTCCCTCAGTCTGGCTTATGCCGCTTCTCTGATTCTCTGTCCCAGCACATACCCTCTGGCCTATCAGTTCAGCTGCCTCATTGTCTCCATCGAGGTTCTGCTCTGTGCTGAGAGAGCATTCTTCCTTCTCTCTTCTTGATCAAATTGAACTCATTCTATAGGTCTGGCTCAAGGCCCAGGCAGGCTTCCATCAACTGCCTCCTAACTATTCTCTTGTTGTAGTTCAGCCAGCACTGTCACATCTAATTCTTGTCACTTCATGATTGTCTCTCTAATGAGACTGTAAGTTTTTTGAGAGCAAAGTGAGCATCTCTTTCCCCATGTTGTCCTTGCCCTCATTAACCTCCCAATAGATATTAAGATATAGTTGATTGATGGTCTGGAAATTTCATGGTTGGGGAACTAGTTAGAAGTCTCTGGGAAAGAAACTGAGTGGAAAAAAAAATTCTCACTTATACCCAAGATCAGTCTGAGTGCTCACAAGAGATTGAAAGCCTTCTTAACAGGCAGCACTACTTATTTCTCTTTTGGTATTAGAAAATAGACTTATTGCAGTGGCATCAATTAATAGCATAATTCTGTGTGCTGGGTGAAGGAGATGTAAAAGTGTCAGAAATAATGAAAATGATTTTGCCTACTCTGACCTGAGTCTGATTGGGAAAGGATACCTTCCTCTCTGTCACTTTTAAAAACAGAATTGCTTTCATAATAGAGACTTATTTATTGAGATGAAATACTAGAGATCATAAAGAAGTAGAGAAAGAGAATGACCTGAGTACTTTATAAGGGACAGTTTATTAGATCAATGCTTATTACTCCGAGTTTTCCCAAATAGCCTGTAAGTGATTCTTGAATCACTGTGATCTCAGCCTCAATAGCCAAGAGTAGGATGTGTTAAAAGCTTTGGCCTGTGCAATGAATCACTTGCTGTTTATCAAGCAAGGCTCCTCTACCTGCTCTGCTGGCATTTCTAGACAGTCTTTTATCAGTTATCAATTTTCTTTTTTTATCTGAGTGAGATCTTCTCTGACCACTTCCTCCTTCGTTAGACTGAGCTGATCTTCCTCTGGCATATTTTCTTAGCATTGAGAAAAAATGTGTGTGTGTGTGCCTGTGTGTGTGTGTGTGTGTGTGTGTATAAATATATCACTCTGTGTTGCAATTGTAATTTAACTCCTTGTCATTCTGAAATGTGCCATCTTTAACTATGTAGCCCCAGGATCTGAACCAGGAACTTACACATAGTAAAAGCTCAATAAATATTAGTTGAGTGATTTGAATGATAAAGCAGTCATAGTTCTTTTAGTGGAAAAGATCAATAAACCAATTTAATTTCTTTTAGGTATAAAAGAAAATTTATCGGCTCAGGTAGTTGAGAAGATAAGAGGGTACTGCTTCTAGCTTCAGGCAGAACTGAATTCAGGAATTCAAATTCTATAATCAAGACAGTACCTTTCTTTCAATTCATCTCGGTTTGTCTATCATCTAGATTTGCTCTATTCTCATAAAAGATCTCTCTCCATATGGCATAGATAGATAGATAGATAGATAGATAGATAGATAGATAGATAGATAGATAGATAGATAAATAGATAGACAGACAAACAGATGAATGGACAGACAGACAGACAAAGCCAGTGAAGGTTCTAGCCCAGGGTTTCTCAATGTGGATTCTATCGACAATTTGGAATGAATAATTCTTTGTTTTGTGGGACTATCCCATATATTATAGGATAGTTAGCACCCCTGGCGTCTAGGCATCAAATGTCAATAGGATTTCCATATATTGTGATTACTATACGTGTCCTCTATACTTGCAAATGCCCCTTATGGAGGCAGTAGAGCTTGTAGTTGAGAGCCACAGCTCTAGGCTTACTTTGATCACAGAGAAAATGGCCAGATTCTCTGTCATCTATTCTCCATATTAGGTCTTCATAAGATTCTGATCGACTGTGCTTGAATTGTGTTTCTACCCCTGGACAAATCATGGGGTTCCATGTGTTAAGGAGTTTAGCATAGTCTGATTGGCCAATGTATTAGTTATCTATATTTGCATAGCAAATCACTCTAAAACTTAGCAGCTTAAAACATTTATTATCTCAAGTAATTTCCATGGGACAGGTATCTAAGAGCAGTTAAGTCAGGTGGTTTCGGCTCAGGGTATCTCACAAGGTTGCAGTCAAGCTTTGGCCGGGGTGGCCATCATCTCATCTGAGGCTAGAGGATCCTCTTCAAAGCTCATGCACGTGGTTGCTTGCAAGCCTCAGTTTCTCTCTGGTTATTGAGTACTTCACCATACAATCCCTCCGTAGGCTTGCCTGAGCACCCGTCTACATGGAAGCTAGCTTCTCCCAGTGTGACTGATCTAAGAGAGAAAGAGGAGGGGAGAGAAGAAGAGAAGAGAAGAGAAGAGAAGAGAAGAGAAGAGAAGAGAAGAGAAGAGAAGAGAAGAGAAGAGAAGAGAAGAGAAGGGAAGAGAAGAGAGAAGAGGAGAACCCATTACAGAAGCCACCTACTTTTATAACCTAATATTGGAAATGTCATATCATCAATTCTCTTGTATTCTACCAATCACAAAGACTGACCCTAGTACACTGTGGGCTGTTGCTACACAGAGTGTGAGCACAGGATGGTTGGGGGCTATTTTGGAAGTTGCCTCTCTCAGGCAATGAGGATACAACCATGCTCATTCCTGTGCCTGGAAGGCAAGATTATAAGAATGACAGTTCTGGGAAATCACAGGACTGGCGGGGAGGGGGTGGGGTTGGTGGGATGCATTTCCTCAAAGGAAGTCATGGAGTATAAACAAAAAGTAAATGTCTGCCACATGAATATCTAAACTCATTTGTCACCAACTCACTCAAGGCAGTGCAGGCGAGAAGATCTAGTGAAAATAGTGCTATGAATTGTTTTTTTTCTATGTCTAGATCATAATTTATCCCTTAAGAATCTTTTTCTACTGTGGACTGATGCTCCTGGTAAGCATTTATCTATGGAAAGGCTTTCACAAGCAATTCAACTGCTGATTTGTAAGTAGGTTTTGTAGATTTAGGGCAGAGACCAATATTGGAGTATCTCTTACATAAATTGCTCTGATAGCTGCTTACTTTCTCTCCAAAGATCTCCTTTCCTTGGTGCTCTTTTAATTTTTTTAAAAAATTGCTAGCAATGAGAAAGCATCAGCTATATCCTGGTATGTTTCCGTTAGAAAGAGGTAGGTCGCAGGACTGGAGTAGCCCCAGGAAGAGGATGCAGCCAAAGCCACTACGAGATGCAAGATGACTATTCAAAAGGAGGTATTTTGATTCTGTGCATTTGGACAGATTTTCTGCAGTTGTGCTCCCCAGAGACTATGTGGAATAAGTAAGTGCTCTTTTCTCATTAGAGATTAATGGCATACAGAGGAAAGGTGATTTTTGAGACTTCAGTCTTCGGTTGAAGTACTGCCAGCAACTGAGCCATCCCGACACCCCGCTGCTCTCAGTAATGAGAAACCACTATTTGTCTTCCCATCACCCTGCCAGCAAGAAGGCTGCTGCCAGGTATCACATAACCAGTAACCCAGACAGTTGGTTCAAAACTTGGCTTCTTTGGAGCCTTCCTTCCAAGCTTTTGGACAGTAATAATAACAGTGTAGAAAATGAGTGACTCAGAAGAAGGATTAAAAAGAAGTCTTGCTAGGGTTTAATCACACAAATGGAGGAATGCATGCCATTACTCTTTCAACTACTGAAAACAACGATACCGAGTGAGAGAACTCGTGTTACTTAATCCTGACTTTATACAAACCCTGCATGTCAAATTGGGCACCCACAAACAGTGAATATTTTGTGCGCTGCAAGAGAAGATGTCTCTGACTTGGGGCAGCTCAGTAGATGGCCATGCTGAGCCCAGGATTTGTCAGTTCTCTGGGTAGAGTTGCCAGGTACAGGGTGTATGTACCGTGCAGCATAGCAAAGGGGGCATATTTATGAACTGACCTTTGCAAATGATTTCCAAAAACAATTAGACGTTTGAAAATGACATTCCTCTCTATATATTTTGACTCTGAAAATTTTCACCCCTTTAACTTTCCAGGTGGCTGAATAGATGAGAGCAGAGAAGGTAAAGAAAAACACCATCATTAGTCAATAAATATACTCTGTTCTCCTTCACTTTGCAACACAGACTAAAAGAGAGGGGAAGGAAGAGGTCATATATCTTAAATTATTTGTCTTATGCTGTGTCTCACTGGGGTTGATGTTTTTATTTTACATTTGTAATGCCCAGAATATTGGAGTAAAAGTTTATCTATGGCTAGCTAGAGTCATAGGATGGGAAGGGGGGTCCACCCCAGGGAGTATTGGACGTGGGAGTTAGGGATGGGATCATCAGTAGAGTAACGAATGAGTTTTTGTTTGCTCATATCTGTGTCCCTGTTTTTTTTTCTTATGCTTAGGCTCTGGCTGTTCTGTTCACCTATGTTCCTTGACCCGTTCCCCTGCCTCTGAGTGGCCAATTGGCAGGACTTATATAGAAAGGAGCTGATGGCAGCACTCAGACCAGCCCATGAGACAGGTAGTTTAAAATAAGGTTGGGGTCTCAGGCTCTGGGCTCAGATAGTCCTGAGTTCTGCTAGTTCTGTGAGTTTGGACAAGTTACTTAACCCCTCTGGGTGTCTGTTTTCTTACGGGAACAATGGAGATAATCATAGTTTAACCCACAGGGCTGTAGTGAGGATCAAGTCAGATAATGCAGAGAACGGCTTGGGAAGGATTACTCTTCTTGTTCTCAGTGTGGGCCCTCCTCATAGGCTTGTCACCTTTCACAGGCCCATGAGCTAGCTCCCTCCGGAATACAGAATGGCTGAGCCGAAGGGACTTTATTGCTTACAGGGTCCCCTTCCCTCCTTGGCTCTTAGGGGCCATTGTTGTTGTTGCTCAGACAATCTTCTTTAGGAGAGGAGTTTGTAATGTTTCACATGCTCTATCTTAGGAAGTCAGGGGACCTTCCACGCAGCCATTGGAATTACTGGTCCCCCGCAGTTTTACTGGAAGGAGCAGAGTTCCGTGAAACTGCCACATGATCTTTCCTGAGAAGGTTTGCCTCAGTAAAACTTTATGGGCTGGAGGCAGACCATTTATCCTATCATTTGACCAGGTTTTTGTTAAAGGAAGAAAGGTAATAATTGTGAAATGCAGCCCGTGGGAAGTAAATAAAATACGTATGTGCTTAATAAGCTTTTCATTCGTGTGCTTAATCTCCTGCTAGGTGTTTTGTTTTGTTTTTTTAATGGAAAATCATTTTGTCTATTTTTCTCTTCACTGAAAGACCTTAAAAAAAGAAATATTCTGGGATATTTGGTTCTCTGTCCTTCTTTCTCCTCCCTAAAGCTCAGCTTCAATCACAGCAAAGTGGAGCAGCCAGGACCTAAAACCCATTTAGGAATAACACAGGGCAGGAGCAGAGCACCCATACTGCCATCTCACTGCCTGGAGCTGCACACAGTGGGGCAAGCTTTGCCATGTACTCCAAAACACTGGCATTGAGTGTTTTATACACAGAGCTTTATGCTAAGTGCCAGCACACTTGTGTCTGAGTCCACCCGTGCCCCACAAAACTGGCTGGCCAGCACCCGAGGTGCCGGGAGCATAGCAAAGGGCAGGTTAATCAGGTGTGTAGGGACAAAACAGGCCTGCACAGCCCCTGACACATAGCACGGAGCTCACAGTCCCCTGGGGGAGGTGCAGGCATGAAAGGCTGCAGGAAACATATTCCTTCCTAAAAGCTATCTGTCGAGTGGTGAAAACAGAGAAGCAGTTGAGTGGGGAGCAGAGAAGGGGGACTTATTCTTCCCTGGATGATGAGAGTCAAGAGAAGTCACTTGAACAAGGTGTTTTGGGGAGCTCTTCTTTTATAATCATATTTGAGACTGAACTAGGGGGAATAAAAAGAGGGTATGGGAAGCGGTGGAGTGGAGGAATTAGAACTGTAAAGTAGCCCATGACCCATTTACACAGGCCGCCTCTCTGAATGCTTCCGGGAGGGAGCCCAGGTTCTGCCTCCCCCAGAGGACACTGCAGCAGCAGCAGGGCAGTGCGGAGGCTTCTGCCAGGGTTCTCAGAGGGACCATGGTCACCTTAGGCCCGCGAAAGAGAGGACCCTTGAAACCTAGTCTTCCAGAGGCTACTCAGGTGTGGACTCCAGCTCCCCGCCCCTGAGCCCAGCCTTTCCACCCGTCTTTGGGATGATGATAATGTATTCCACTCAGCCTTCTGTTTGCTTGCATTTGTACCCAGGGCTAAAAACTAGCCGAGACTTTTGTTTTTTCAGCTTTTGAAACATTTTCCTTTACCTCTTCTTTTAGACAGTGTCTAAATGACACCACTAAATGAAACTGGAGCAGTCAGATCTATGGCCCTGTCTAAGGTTTGCAAATGAATGACAGAGAAGGTGGCTTCCTTCGCCCACCCACATATTTAATTCGCTCAGGCGACAGTGAGCTCACTCCTCAGGACTGGCACATTAACGACCTCACTCTAATAACTTTCTGGGCTGAGGCAAAAGTGACAGCCAGGCCTGAACTATTATGTCACTTTCAACCCTTGCCTGGTGTAGACAGTCTCTGAGGGCTTACCACTGAATCTGAATACACCAGGGTGCTGAGCCTGGCACTGCAGCCTACAATAATCTGGTCTCTCCTGCCTTTCCAGCCTCTTTCTCCACACGACCCTCATGTGGCCTATGTTCTAGTAAAACTATACACTCTTTCCTGAACATTCTCTCCATCTTCTCACTTCTGTGCTTTAACTGAAGGCACTCCTTTTGCTGGAATGCCCTTCCCCTACCTCTACCTGTTGAAATCCTGAGAGACAAGTGCTAGTTCCCTGATAAGCCTTCTGTGATTTCTGGAGCTAGAAGTGGTTCTGGACTTCATTCGGACTGTCTGAACTTTCACCTCCTTGTCCATCTCAGACCATGATTAATCTCCTCAGCCAACATCTCTAGTGTGGGTCTTCGGCTTTCTGGACAAATTTTTGTCCCACAAACATGCATGGAAGGTCTTTGAACTCCAAGTACTATGTCAGGTGCTGGCAGCATGAATAAGAGACTAAATGTGTCTTTGAGGATGTAAAACATCTAGTGGAAGACAGGCAGGTAAACATCCAATTACAATGAAATATGCTAATACATAGGAACAGAGTTCTGGGAATACACGAGTTGGACAAGGGCCCAGAGCTATTGAAGTTCCTGGTGTGTCTAGAGAACTAGTCTGTGAGTGGACAGAAAAAGCATGTTTAAAGAAGTTGGAAAACCATGTTCGTGAGGATTAATTTTATTCGTCATTTTGGCTGGGAAACACAATACTGAGATATTTGATCAAATGTTATTTTAGATTTTTTTTGTGCAAGTTTGTTTTAGATGAGATTAACATTTAAATCAGTGGACATTTAAAGCAGATGGCCCTCCATAATGTGGGTGGGCTTCATCCAATCAGTTGAAGTTTTAATAGGATAAAGCCTGATCTTCCCTGAGGAAGAGGAATTCTGCCAGCAGACTGCTTTTGGACTCGAGCTACAACATCAGTTCTCTGGGTCTCCATCCTCTGGCCTGCTCTAAAGACATTGAACTTGCCGGCCTCCACAATCATATGAGCCAATTCCTTAAAAGCAATCTCTCTCTCTCTCTCTCTTCCCAGTTACAGATATAGATGTAGATGATAGGTATATAGATATACAGTAAGACCTCACTTAATGTTGTTGATAGGCTCTTGGAAACTGTGACTTGAAGTGAAATGACTTAGAACAAAACCAATTTTACCATAGGCTAATTGATAGAAATAAGAGTTACATTACTATGGTATATTTCTGGTCACAAAAATATCACTAAACTTTTATGTAAAGACTCAAAACACTCTTACTATTAAACGTTAAACTAAATGTGAGCTATACATATACTTAAGAAAGATTAACAAAAACAAGTAAGTTAATTATTTTCCAACCCGCTTATTCTAGTTCAGGATTGTGGGTGGCTGGAACCTACCCTGGAAACTCAGGGCGCAAGGCGGGACCCAATCCTGGACAGGTGTAGAGAAGAGACTCTTTCACGACATGACCACAGTCTGTCCTGCCAGCTGGACCCAGGCCAGAATGGAGATGTCTTACCACAAACCTCCCCTCGAGACTGTCCGACCATATCCACATTCTGACATACGTCAGTACCCCTCTCCTGCCTCCCACTACGTGCTGGTTCCTGGAATAGGCCATTGTCCCACCCAGGCAAGCATGTAAAGTAATTTCCCATACCTGGTAGCATTCAGGTACTAGTACCCATGACTATCCTTCCGTTTTTACCTTGTATAATTCTTTGGTGCCTGGCAAGCAGCGTGGAGAATATCTACTTCATCCTGCAGTTGCCCAAGATGGCCCTTCTATGTAAGTTTCTCACAATAAACTCTGTTAGTTGCCAGTCTGGAGAGGCCAGCCTCTTTCTTCAGTCTTTCTCTGCCCTCTACTTATGGAGGTAGATTTTTAGTCTTGAGGCTTTTCCCTGAGTCTGCATGTAGTAGACACGCTTCCAGTGGAGGGCCACTCACACACATACCTACACTCACTCACACTGGGACAATTTAGACACACCAATTCACTTAATATGCACATCTTTGGGATGCAGGAGAAAATCCACACAGACATGAGGACAATGTGCAAACTTCACACAGACGGTGGCCCTGGCTGGAAATCAAAATTTTTTTCTCTCATCAGTGTTATAATGAAGCTATGTTGAATGAAATGACATTATTCGAGGATCTGCTGTATATATACGCACGCGCGCGTGTGCGCGCGCACGCACACACACACACTCTCTCTCTCTCTCCCTCTCTCTATTGGTTTTGTTTCTCTGCAAAGCCATGATGAATACAATATTGATCCAGGATCGAGAAAGAAGTTATGGGTCAAGCTATTTTGCAGGCCATCAGAAGTCATTAAATAGTGGAATGATGAATCAGAGCCGTATTTAATAAAGACTCCTTTAGTAAAGGAGCAGGTTCTAGTCTGGGCCCAATTGTGGCTAATAGTTTTAGGTACTCTGCCACCTCAGGGTGCCCTGACCCTTCTTGGTAGCAGTGGGGTCCTGTCATGTCAGCCATCAGTAAGGCATTTTGTAATGTTTGGAAAGCTGTTCTTTTCTTTCCATTCCCACACACTCAGATTTGGTCTTTATCATCAGAAACTGCTGAGACCTGCCTGATCTCTCCTGCTCTTCTCATCTAGTGGATGTTGGTTCTCCTCTGTCCCGCCTGTCCCAGGGAACTAGCTGCTGCATTCTGGAAGCTAAGTGAAGAAACTGGGTGTGTGTTATTAGGAGTGACCCAGGCAGAAATGCTGGCTTATGTGGGAACTGTAATCATGGGCAAGTCCACATAGGGCTTGTGGAGTGCTGTCTACTCACCAATAGGCTTTGAGAAGTGAGTGGCCCTCCACGTGGTGAGGTGGGAAGAACCAGAATAGGAGTATGAACTGCTGACGTTAGGACTTCCCTGCCTGGGGCGAGTGAGGGACTGGTACACAGAAGGCGTGAGCATGGCCAAAAAGTAGCCTAGCTCTCTGGAGTGGCTCCAAACTTCAGGGGCAGGCGGTGCTCACACTTGAGGCAATTGGAGCCCAGAAGGTCACCAGTTAACATTGGCGAATATAACTTAATTCCATACCACACTGTTATATGGTTGAGGATGCTGATATTTTATCCTGTTGTCGTCTGATCAGGCTTGGGAGCTGGAGGAGACCTACAGTAGATGTGGCTGTGGGTGGCTGGAGAAGGCAAAGGCAGAGGAAATGAGGCAGGGTTGACAGTTGTCCTGGTATCCTGTAGACTTTCTTAAATTAGCTATGGGGATAGGAAATAGGAAAGAAGAATGAAAGTCAACAGTCAGACTTTTCCATACCATCTGTGACGGGAAGCAGAAAGCTGCCAAGAAAAACCACGTGCT
>NW_011888861.1:5910580-5912391 GCF_000151845.1 Pteropus vampyrus | reverse complement strand
TGACTCGCCCAAACTTGGTCACAGGAGCTTGCCACGAGCTGGGAGGAGTCACAGTGTGGTCCCAATTACCTGGTCCAGGGGTATTTTGTTCCACTGGCTTGACTCTCAGAGGGGCATCCTCAAAGGATCCCTCCAGGGATGACCGTACCAGTGTACTTTTCTTCAGCAAATGAATAACTTTTCAGTTCTCTGTTGGGTGTTATTAAACACAGTTTAAGTAGAACTATCGCCCAGGGAACAGATGACAGTTTGTTTTCTCCCCATCAATGTATCAAATCAGTAACAATGTCCATTTGGGCTATATAGACTCTCGAGACTGTAAACAGTAACAAAGAAAGTTGTTTTCTCTGACACTAAGACACTAACCAATAATATGTTTCTCCTTGTGGTGAAAGTCTCCTAGTCCGTGAGTCAGAAAACTTAGATTCTTGTTCCAACTGTTTGAACTTGGATGGTTCCCATGACTTGGTTACCCTTGGTTTGTTGCAAAAAAAATCCAAAATCAGACCGGTGAGAAACCAAGCAGCACTCAGAGAGTTGGAGAACTCAGATTCATTATGCTGGTGGTCCTAGTGGAGCTAGCACTCTGAAGATCTGTGCCCCGGAGCTCAGTTGCAACATTCCTTATATAAACTCTTTTTGGCATGGGCTGATTGGTTAATTTGTCCTCAGACTGTGAGAGTTGCTATGGGCTACCAGCAGTTACAAAGTGTTACAAAGAGCAGGAGTTGCTAGGGGGTACAGTTACATTTGTTGCTTAGACAGATCAAACAAAAGAGAAGGTGAGTTTTTAGTCAATTTCAAGTACAGCCCATGCAGCAAGCATATTTACAGAAGCAGAACAGAGAGCTGATTAGCCTTTTGCATGAAAATTCCTCTTCATCTTCATGTGCAAAATGGAGATACCTGGTGTAATATCCTTGAAGGGCAGCAGTGAGAATCAAAATGAGGTCATGTCTGCGAGAGCTCTACACTCTGTGAAAGCATAGGCAGATGTCAGACACAGAGGGTTAAAAAATACTCCAGGTGCTTTTTCCTCCAGGATCCACAGGCTCACAGCTTAGTCACTCTCATGTCGGCGGTGAGAACACGTGGGTTGTAAACTACACAAAGACCCCAAGTGGAGCCTGGAAATTTTTATACTCTCACCGCACCTTACTTCCATAAGAATCACTAACAAGAATATAAAGGCTGAGAGAATTGTATTTCACTTCAAGTGGTCTAAAAGAAAGGGGAAAATCTTTTTAGTTTGATGTAGTCCCATTTGTTTATCCGAAGAAATCCAAAACACTGATTTGAAAAGATATATGCACCCCTATGTTCACTGCAGCATTATTTATAATAGCCAAGATATGGAAGCAGCCTAGCCTAAGTGCCCATCCATAGATAAATGGATAAAGAAGAGGTGGTATATATATACAATGGAATATTACTCAGCTATAAAAAGAACAAAATCTTGATATCTGCAATGACATGGATGGACTTAGAGAGTATTATGCTAAGTGAAATAAGTCAGACAGAGAAAGACAGATACCATATGATTTCACTTGTATGTGGAATCTAAAAATCAAAATAAACCAACAAAGAGAAACAGACTCATAGATACAAAGAATAAGCTCATTGTTGCAAGATGGGATGGGGGTTGGGGGACTGTGTAGAAAGGGTGAAGAAATTAAAAAGTACAAATTGCCAGTTACAAAATAGTCATGGGGTTGTAAAGTACAGCATAGGGAGTATAGTCAATAATGTAATCATTACGTATGGTGTAAATGGGTACTAGACTTGTTAGGGTGACCACTTCATAAATATAA
>NW_011888861.1:5907099-5907635 GCF_000151845.1 Pteropus vampyrus | reverse complement strand
CACACACACACACACACCCCTACCCCAAAATATAGAAAGATACTGTAAGTAAGGAGGAATACTGAGGTGTAGCTCTTTACCAGTTCTTGAGATTTACATTGTGAAAAATTGATATGCCCAGAAAAGTAATGTCTCTACTACTTGAGGGAGAGACCACTGGTAAGTGAGCACTCTCTTTCTTTGCTCACTCTGAAGAGTTGGGAAAGGATGGGGGACGAGGGGCAGGTCATTCAGCTGCTTTAAGCAGTTGTCTCATTTGTATTCTCTCCAGACTCATCCATTCCTCTCAGTCACAGAAGGCATTTGCTGAACAAAGCCTGACATTTTCCATTTTTTGGGTCTGCGCCTGGAATCAACAACCTTCACCAGGCAGGATGAACAAATCCCCAAGATGTCAGTGCAGAATCCCTTTGACTTCCTGGATGTGGCTTTTCCCTTCCCTGAAGACAGCACAGCATGTCTCAAAGGCTGCATGCTAACAGATGAATGTTCTCTAAGCAGAATCATAAATACTGCTTAAGCAGCCCTAGTGGCTT
>NW_011888861.1:5904877-5907049 GCF_000151845.1 Pteropus vampyrus | reverse complement strand
TTTCGGAAGCTACCTATAATGTTTCTTTTTCTCTAGAGATAGAAACAAACTTCTTCATTAATTGCAGAGTACCACTTTAATGGACATTTTGGTTATGAAACTTGTAAATCCTATGTCGTCTGTTGGAATAGAATGGTTTCAGAGAACAAAAATCTAAATATTTTGCATAATTAAAATATCTCATTGAGGGCAGAATTGCAAATCTCTCATTTTCCTCTAGAAACAATATTTTTTCCTTTTGTGGATGCCTCAGAAAAGACTTCCAAGCTGGTTCTTTGAAAGGTGAGTTGAGTTCTTCGTCATCACCACAGAACAACACCTCAGGAGAACAGAATCCAGTGGAGACCTTCAGGAAGGCTTAGCCCCTGGGCTCCAAGAGCAGCAGAACCTTCTGTTGTCCCCTAAGACTTGTTAATCATCACAATCTATATTTAGAATTAAGGGATGGTCCAGGACTCAGGCTTGGGCAAAGTAGTTCTGGGAATAACAGAAGCCCGGGGAAAGCTAGTGTCCACCACATGATACAGGTGACTGGATGTAGGCTGGAGGAGCAGACAAGAACCAGATGGCTGATAAAGCAACCCTCACAGTGAGGACAGCGTCCCTTTGGGGATCATAGAGTTTAGGGCTTGGACCAATGTTTTCAGGGCATTGTTGAGCAAGTGACTCCTATAGAATAGAGGGTCAGGGACACCTGGGTGTCAGAAAAACTCATCTAGCAGTTTTTCACCTTCTACGTATATAACATACCACCCTAAAGTCACTGGTTCTTTCTTGGCTAAAGGAGACAGAGGACATCAGCCCACCCTTGGCCACTAGGAGAGCAGCCAAACTCCTTCAAAGCCAGGGCAGCAGTGGGCTCTGAAGTCAGCCTCACAGAGGTGGGTGAACTTCAGCTAAGGCTTGAACAAAGCACGAAACCCCAATTGTCCACTCCCCTGCACACCATATCACTTGCAGTTTGCACTAACTTTATACTAAACCTTGGTTATACGCTGTTTTTTAATGCTCTGATTTCCCTCACCCCGATGAGGTTGAGCCTCCCTGAAGGCACCCCTATCCTCACAGTGTTTCCATAAATATCTGTAGAAGAGCAGCCAGTGCCTGCAGGCCTACAGCTCCTTTTCCACAAGGCCTGTTGGAGGCACAACAGAGCCAGGGCTTAGGAACTTGCGATTGTGAAGCCAGAGAATGTTGGATTTACCCACCAGAGATAGTCTGCACCTCACCGAGTCTGACCTCTGGAGAATCCACCTGTTCCTCGTTTTTCTAAAAGGCTCTAGTAAGTCTGCACAGGGGAAAAACCTGGAAGGGAAGAAACTAATACCCAAGAGTGCGGCAAAGTCTCCCATTGGCAGGAGCTGTCTCTTGTTACACAAAGTCGCACTAGTGGGAAACAAACACTTCGTAGTTAAGTTCACCAGCTTCGGGATCAGAAAGATCTGGGTTGAGTCCTTAGCAGTCACTCACTGGCTGTTCGACTTTTGGTCATAACACATTTTTTTACTCATTTAATCTTTAGAACAACCAGAAAGGGAGGTGTTATTATTTTCATCTAAAAATAAGGAAAATGAGTCTGAAAGAGGTTGTGTGTATAAACTGCGTGGCTCAGTGCACGTCTCACTGAGCCTGTGGTAGACACTTGCTGTGTTATTGTTGCCACCAGCACCGATCCTAGGCCTCTTCAGGCGCAGGTGAGAGTTCCTTTCCTCTGAATCACGATGATGATGATTGTGTAAAGAAGGCTTGCATTTATATAGCCCTTCATTTTTCTCAAGAGAATGATACCTTTTTGAGGAGATGGCCCTAGAGAAAAAGGCCTTGGTTTCCTTGCAGGCAATCGATTTTTCTACTTCAAGAAAGAGAAGAACTTTCCATCTCCCTACAAAGACCAACACTTCAATTGTGTGTCACCCAACAGAGGTGTAGTCTGGTGCACAATCCTGGGGAGAGCGCCCCTTATGTTCCCCTATCTTAATATCTCCAACTGATCTAGATATTCCAAGTGAGGCAGAGGTGTGGGGGATCCTGTGAGACATGTGGTATGAAGACTAGGAGGTGCCAGACTTATACCTTCAGATCTTTCCCACTAAGCTCAGTTCCTTATTCCTGGATCCTAAATAGTTTATTATTTTGTTGCTGTCCTTTTGCCCCTTGCAATGAGTTTAATGG
>NW_011888861.1:5899498-5901772 GCF_000151845.1 Pteropus vampyrus | reverse complement strand
CTCCTGAAGACTTCTGGGCGAGAGGGTTGAGATGAGGTCGGATCCATGGGAAGGGGGTCGAGGGCAGGAGGCCCGTGGGTACCTCCACTTCAGTGAGATTTCTCTCCAGTGATGCCAGGGCCACCTGTGTTCCTCAAGGATGTAAAAGAAAACTTAGAGGGCTGTTCTATGGAGTGTTTCTCTGCCAGAAACCCTGTCTAGTCTATATGAGAGAAGACATTTTCCTCTTAATAGCAATATTTTGACCACAGTCCTTGCCAGACAATGACCTGAGGCTACGATTCCCAAGTCTGGTCATTTTCTCACTTCAAGGTGAATGGCAGAACCTTGTTCACATAAACTCTTGCTTTGCTGCAAAGGAACTTTATATTCACCCCATCGAAGACAAGTGGGAGGTAATGCAGGGATGGGAGTGTGAGAGGGCAGGAGTTGGAGGCAGAAGAAGGAGATAAGTCTATCCTGGGAGAAGATGGAATTTGTGTTTTTCTAAGAACCTTAAGTGGTAACATTTGGCTGAAGTGCAGTGTGCAAGTGGGGTGTCATGGAGAAGGGGGAATGTGAGGGGTCAGGTATGGAGGACCGAGCAAGAAACCAATTACGTTAGGCCTTTTTAGTCATGCCAACAATTCTGAATTTTGTTCTAAAGGCCATAGGAACAATTACAAGATTTTAAGCAGGGTATTGACATGATCAGCTTTGTGTTTTAGATAGCACTCGGATTGCAGCATGAAGCATAGACAGAATGGGGTGAGATTAGCTGGTAGACCAAATGAGAACTAAATCAATGTGGAAATGCCCCCATGCAGAGACCTAAAAAGTTACTTTTTATTTCTAAGTGCAGGGAGACCAGGAGGGAGGCTGTCGTGTTAGTCCAGGGAGTAATAATGAGCCTGGACTAAAGCAGTGGCAGTGGGACAGAGAAAAGAGGATGAACTCCAGAAAGAGCCGGGAAGTGGAATCAGCAGGGTGGTGACTCTGCAGGTGGAAGTTAGGAAGCAGAGGAGTCTGGCTTGAGCTGCTGTTCCCTAGGGCGAGGTTCACAGGGTGGGCTCATGCTGTGTGCAAGTGTACACACTGTGATTTTTTTCCTGCCAGGGATAGTGCTGGACTCCCACGTCCCTTGATAGCTCAGTCTAATCTAATTCCTTCTCTAAAGACCTGGTCCTGACTTCACTAGAAAACAATACGTTTGTGGAATAATTCTCAAAACTGTCTTTTCCCTTCATTCTCACCCAGGGACCTATGGATATACTCACCTCTGGGTCTGGTCATTAGAGTATTGCCAAGGTGACTTCGCATCTTGGCATGTTCCTTGGGGACAGTTCCTGTAAGCCGAGGCTTCCATACACTTAGAAATAAAGAGTAAATTTTAGGTCTCTGTATGGGGGCATTTCCACATTGATTTAGCTCTCATTTGGTCTACCATTTGGGGTATTGAGGCCAATCAAAGGTCTGATTGTATCAGACTAACAAAAGTTCTTGTCTGATTTTTTCTTTCTTCTTTCTTACCTTTGCTTATTTAGCACACAAAGTTTAATGACTTAATAGACTGAAGAAAATATCACCCATGACAGAAATTAGCTGCATATCGGTCTTGTTTTCTCTTCCAGGTGCAGTGGGAGGACGTGTGGCCCAATTTCCTTTGTCATTAAGTGGGACCATATGATGGGTTCTGGCCAATGGAATGTGGCTACAAGAGATGTAAGCTGCTTCTAGGCCTGGTGTGAAACCCTGTGTTCAGTGGTCCAGGTTCTCCCTTCTCCTGTGACAACTTTGAAGGCCACATGTTTAGGAAGTTGGAAAAACAAAATGAAAAGAACTTAGATTACTCTTGGAAGAAAGCCACCAATCTGCTTTGGATGTGACTTGAGCAGGAATACACTGATACTGTATCAAGCCAGTGAGTTGTTTGGGGGTTGTTTTTGTAGGATTATTTATCCTGGCTAATATGCAAATACAGTATCAGATCAAGGTTTTCTTCTAGGATTAGTAAAACCTTTCTTCTGCTGGTTTCTATATTGAAACTTACCAGCTGGGGTGTCATCTCATCAGACAGCACAGCAGCATGGCTTTCTACGGCAAAGTACACCCGTCTCTCCTTGTAATACTTTGAAAATAGAATATATATGTCATAGTTTTTTTTTCTACAGCTAATTCTTGAAGCATTCTCTTGCTGACAAGTACAACTTTTGGAAAAAGTCATGCGCATTAGACCACGGGCAATACAAGTGAGGCAGAAAAAAAATCTTCGTGCTTCTGTACAGCAATGATTTT
>NW_011888861.1:5897535-5899448 GCF_000151845.1 Pteropus vampyrus | reverse complement strand
TCTCTGGTGCAATGGTACAGGGGTGCCCCCTCAGACTGCTCATTTGGATTTCCCCTCTCAGATTCTGTTTCTGAATATCTGCTCTTCACAGACTTTTTTTTTAAGCCATTTCCTGTTCTAGGCAGACCTGTGGGGAGGGTCCTTTTCAAGACAGCTCATGCCTCATGACCTTCTGTTGGATCCACTCAGGTCCACGGGAAACACTCACTCACTCCTCTAAGTTCTAGGAGGGCGGGCTGCTCCCACCATTGCCTACTTTCTTTCCTTGTTCTCCTATCATGGGGGCCTCTGGTCAGACTTTTGTTTACAAAGTTCTATAGACAGGAGTGAGGTACTTGTCTCTGTTTGGGTCCTTCAGATTCCAAGGTCATATCAAATTCTTCAAGCAGCCCCTTTAAAGTCCCCTCATCTGGCTTCGGGAAGGAAGCGAGATCTGCCCCTCCACCTTTTCATACTGATGAGGAGGGAACACAGAGCCCTTGGACAAGAAATCTTCCTCTTCATTCTTTTGCCTGATCATTCTCACCCTACCTGCATAGCCTGCAGGTGATGATAGGCTTGAGGCCACAAACGTGATGTAGGGCACCCGTTAAGGAGTCCCACATAGATGGTATGACTCCTTTCATGGAGCGTGGATGCACTGGCCAGCTTTTTAGTCCCCTCATTTGGCCATCAGCAGAGGATTCACTGATTATGCCTTGGGAGTGTTCTTGTTTCTTCAGTCTCTTGTCCCACCTGTCCTCCTTGTGGTTGTTCTATAGCACCTTCTCCCTGACTGTTTGGTGTCCACACTTTCTCTTTTGGGGCATACATAACAAGCTTTCCACGGGATAACTGAGTTTCAGTCCTAAGACTTTTTGAGACTTGCAAACTCTGCCATTCCAGGCTTCAGCTGGATGTCAGTGGTGTCTCCATTTGCTCTAGCTCCTGAAGACTTCTGGGCGAGAGGGTTGAGATGAGGTCGGATCCATGGGAAGGGGGTCGAGGGCAGGAGGCCCGTGGGTACCTCCACTTCAGTGAGATTTCTCTCCAGTGATGCCAGGGCCACCTGTGTTCCTCAAGGATGTAAAAGAAAACTTAGAGGGCTGTTCTATGGAGTGTTTCTCTGCCAGAAACCCTGTCTAGTCTATATGAGAGAAGACATTTTCCTCTTAATAGCAATATTTTGACCACAGTCCTTGCCAGACAATGACCTGAGGCTACGATTCCCAAGTCTGGTCATTTTCTCACTTCAAGGTGAATGGCAGAACCTTGTTCAAATAAACTCTTGCTTTGCTGCAAAGGAACTTTATATTCACCCCATCGAAGACAAGTGGGAGGTAATGCAGGGATGGGAGTGTGAGAGGGCAGGAGTTGGAGGCAGAAGAAGGAGATAAGTCTATCCTGGGAGAAGATGGAATTTGTGTTTTTCTAAGAACCTTAAGTGGTAACATTTGGCTGAAGTGCAGTGTGCAAGTGGGGTGTCATGGAGAAGGGGGAATGTGAGGGGTCAGGTATGGAGGACCGAGCAAGAAACCAATTACGTTAGGCCTTTTTAGTCATGCCAACAATTCTGAATTTTGTTCTAAAGGCCATAGGAACAATTACAAGATTTTAAGCAGGGTATTGACATGATCAGCTTTGTGTTTTAGATAGCACTCTGATTGCAGCATGAAGCATAGACAGAATGGGGTGAGATTAGCTGGTAGACTAAATGAGAACTAAATCAATGTGGAAATGCCCCCATGCAGAGACCTAAAAAGTTACTTTTTATTTCTAAGTGCAGGGAGACCAGGAGGGAGGCTGTCGTGTTAGTCCAGGGAGTAATAATGAGCCTGGACTAAAGCAGTGGCAGTGGGACAGAGAAAAGAGGATGAACTCCAGAAAGAGCCGGGAAGTGGAATCAGCAGGGTGGTGACTCTGCAGGTGGAAGT
>NW_011888861.1:5885927-5894905 GCF_000151845.1 Pteropus vampyrus | reverse complement strand
CAAATTACAGAAGTTTATTTTTTTCTACTTTACGGCCATCTAAGAGCATACGAGCAGTAGAAGTGGGCCTGGTGGTATAGGGGAGAGGAGTGATGATGGCTGGCTGAGTACAGATAGAAACGTAAAGAGATGCAAAGAGAACTAAGAAATGCTGACGAGAGAAGTCTCTCTCTCTCTCTCTCTCTCTCTCTCTCTCTCTCTCTCTCTCCACACACACATACACAAGCACGCATCCCTCTATAACTTGTATTCGTATTTTACAATAAGAAAATATTATCTGAAACTTCTCTAAAGTGTTTTATTTTCTCCCATGATCTGGAAATTACATTTCTGCAAAATTTCTTCTTTTCTCATTTTCTGATAAATATTTCGGGTTAACTACCTGTTTTTAGCTGACCCTTTTATCTATAAATGAGCTATGGTACTTCTTATTCCCAAGTATAAAGTCATTCCCTCTTTTGTCATTTTAGAAAACTTTTCTGGCTGAAATCATAAAGGAGATTTAATTTTTGCTTCTTGTTACTGACAAAGCCCCTTAATTCATTTGGATCATGCCTGTGCCGGATGAAATTTAGTTGGGGCCAGAGCTAACTCATGGTTTGGAGGTTACCTAACCATAGTTTTTGTTTCTTTGTTTTTATTTTGAAATATGATGTCTTCCAATTGAGTTTTAGGAGAGAAATTAGCTGCACCAGAACCTAATCCGCCAACCAGTTGGGTGACTCGTACCCCTGGATTTTGCTGTTCTGCACTGCAAAGATTCAAATGGGCACAGCTGCTTTGCGAGTAACTTTGTCCTCTTGTTTTCTTTCACTTCCTTTTTTTTTAATTAAATTTTTTGGAATGACTTGGTTAATAAGATTATAAGATTTCACTCACTTTCCCTTTTAGGCAATGTACCTTTGCTGCTTGAGTACTTGTGATCACAAGGATGCCATCATGAGGACCGGCAGGGAGAAGGGAAAGCTCAGGCCATTCGTGTGCTGAGTATGACGTCCTTTGCTAAAAGGTTTGGGGAAGTTAAATGCTCCCTACATTTACACGACTTATGGATTCAAACCTTAGTTTTATTAGGTTACTCATGGATTTAAATTCTAAAGTTAATTTAGTCAAACGTCTGGTAAAAATAATTAAAAATCAGTTGCATTTGGTACAACATCATCGGAATTAAACCACATTAGCATAGTTTGAATTTATTTTCTCTTTATAGGTAATCATGCTCTCATTATAAAAATTTTTGTCTTACATAGTGGGGAAGCTGGAAACAAGTGCTATGCAATATGTCAACAAGACTTAAAGTGGAATCCTTCACCAGTATGAGTTTTAATATAATGAATATATTAGGCATTACGTGGAAATAATATGTACTTGGTATATTTATACCTCTGCAATATTTGAATAAACAAGTGTCCTCATAAATAAGAAGTTGACTTTTTAGGTGGTCTTATTATGAAAATACAAGTTACAAGCACATTTCCTTCATTACCTAATATTCATAATTTTTCTGCTTCGCATCCTATGAATTATATGACAACAAAGATAGAGGGTCAGGACAAAATAAGAAGCCCCCCAAAATTGCAGGCTAGAACTGGACCATGAATATTCCAGGAGTATTTATACTCTGTAAAGAATGATACTCCTGTGCTGTTTGTATCTATAGATCATTTTTCAAATTCTGCACCAAATGAGCTTTTCAGCAGCCTTTGCCCATGGCATTCATTGCCTCTGACAGATCTATCCCCCTGCTGGTGTCGATTTCTCCCTGCAATGTGGGGGGATCATTTATCTTGCATGTTCTCTTACTCCGTGGGCTTTTTTTTCTTTACTGAGATTTTAGAACAGATTGAGCCTGTTTCCACTGACCTTTGAGAGATTTGTCATGTGTCCTCTTTTAAACAGGTTGTGTAAAAACCAATTACTTGAGTATTGCTGTGGTCATGGGCAGTAATTCTGTTGCCGGGGTACGAGCCTTGATTTTGTCATCCTTCCCTGTGTCAGAATCAGGGGGAGAGCACTGCCAGCAGAAGCATTTATTAGTAAGCATCTGAAGAGATGCTTGGGAACCATCCCGATTAGTGATTCTTCTCCAGGCCCTGTGAAGTCACCTCATCCTGCCTCCTGAATTGCATTGATAAGGAGTTGGAGACGCTGTCTCAAACGAACTGCCAATAGCAAGCGAGAAGGGAATTTCCGAAGGCCCAGCTGCCTCTGTAGTTGAAACCTGCAACGGGAAATGCTCTCGGCTGTGGAGAGAGAAAGGACTGTGTCTACACCAGGGGCACAGAGAAGAGGTTAGAATTACCTACTGAGGACAGGTGTTTAGAGAGATAGCAATATTTGCTTAATGAAAGAATGGGTGTATAAAACTAGACAATACACTTTAGTCTTACTCAGAGCTTCCTTTTCTGTGGCTGGTTATTTCTTTGTTTCTTTCTAAACTATTTAGGAAATATCTCAATTGCCCATTTTATATAAAGTTTCCATTTTCTCTAGTAAAAAGGTGTTCGGCTTTCGTATAATTATTTAAAAGTGGCAAAGATACACCACTTATTAAATGTTTACACTGCTCCTCACCCCATATTAAAGTTCTTTATAGGATTAAAAGCGAGTGATGACAAACCCACAGAGAAAAAGGCTGCATGTTCCTATCCGACTTAATCCCCTATCAAAATGTATCTTTTCCACATTCCATTTACCTAGGGCCTGGGAAATGAGGAGTGGCTGGCTGGTTGCTTACTCTGTAAGCTCCTTTAAATTCCCATTCTGCCTACATTTGGTACAGACACCAAATAAAGACCGCTTTACGATATTTACAGATTCATGTTGAGCCCTTCTCTTGTTCTCAATCATGACACCTTATTCGGACCCTCCTAATCAAGATATTGCTGCTCATTCTCTGATTTCCATCCTCTCTTCTCTTTTTCCTTCTTCTCGATTTGATGTGAATGACGTGCTATGTGGTCTCTGGCTGTGAACTTGGCTTCTCTTGATAACAATATTGGTTCCATCCTGGCTGTAACTTCAGGTCACCTGAGTATACATCATTCTGGTGAAATTTGGTCCCAAGACCTTCCCAACCCAATGCTGTCCCCTCCAGCATTGATTCTACTACGTTCAGCCCAAGCCTTTGGGACGAGACAAAGGCCCAATACGTCAATTAACAATAGAATGTTTGTGATTAAGAATTTGATAATACATTGGAAAGAATCCAATAATATATATGAAAATATTTGTTTATTGTTGATGTCTATACACTTTAAACAATATTATTTTACTGATAAAGGTAATAAAAAAAAAACAAGTAGCTGCTGTGTTAAACTGTATTTGCACTGAGGCTAAGAGACAGAGACTGAGTTTTCATCTCACGACCTCTGAGCTACCAAGGGAGACTTGGGAAGTGGTGAGCTCTCCTTCAGCGTTTACTGAGCTGCTCAGGCCTGGAAGGGTTTTAGGAACAACAGCTATGGAGCTGAACCAGATATACAAAGAGCTTGTGTTCATAGAATGTATATTTTAGTGGGAGAAGAAAAGACTAAAGAAATAAGCAAGCACATAAATAAGAAAATATTAGGTAGTCTACTACAGAGAATGTCCCTGAGCCTTTAAAGGTGAATTGATTGGACTCCTTTATCTCTAACTCTTCCCCTTCTTGAAGCTCTCCACCCAATGTGGCCCTCTATCTGTGAGCTCTTCCTGCCACTATGCCCAACAGAAATAGTCAGGCCCCAGTCCAACAAACGCTACAAATTCTGCTGTCCCTTAGGCTCTCTGGGTCGCTTTTTCCTCACCTATAAAATGGGCGAGTGTGGGTCTCAGGTCTGGCTGTGATCCAGGCTCACAGCTAAGGATAGGACTCCGGACTTAAATTGTTACATTAATGTAGTAAGATGCCTGTGCCTAACTTATGCGAGTATGACTCAGCTTATTGTTTATTACGCATGTGTGGCAGAATGCCACTATTGTTCTCTGACATATATAAGCCCATGCGGTCCCCTAGCGCAGAAGCACGTGCTCCCGGAAATAAAGTTGGTGCCTGCCCATTTCATTCTCATGTTGGCTCCTCATGCATTTTTTCAACTGGGCGTCTCACCATTGAAACTTTCCCTTCTTGATCAACTTGGCACTGACAGTGAGCTATAGACTTGATCCTTAAAGTCCTTCCCACATCTACGATTTTGAGGTTAAGAGAAAGTGAGGTAGGTGGGATGAGGAAAGAAGCAGATTTTTTTTCTTTTTTTTTCTACGCCTAGAAATGTGAGTTACGGTGGCCTTTTGGGTAGATATTTTTAAGTTTCTTGAAGTCAGAGACCACATACCCATCATGTCCACACACACACACACTTTTTAAACAGTACCCGGTGTCTGGAAGTCCATCGTGTGACAGTTATCAATTTATTGCTTCTCAGCTCCAACTTCACCCTTCATTACCTGCTCTGCAACAACTGGAGGGACTCTTGAAAGCTGGTCTCCTGTACAGTGGGTTCATGTTAAATTTTGTCAGTAGAGGGCGCCAGAGGGCTTCTTTTCCTGGTTCTGGTGCTGTTGCAGATTTGCTTTTTCTGGTTCTTTACTGCACAATATATTCAGCAGTGCCTTTGTAGAGCATGCAAATCCTTGGTGAGTAGCAGCCCTGGACCAGGCTCTGGCCGGGCAACCATCTCATTGTGCCCAACATGGACACTGCCCACTCCCTGCCAGCCAGCGCTGCAATCCTGTCACCTGAACTTTCTCTGCATACCCACCTGCTGGGGCTCCTGCTGAACACACTTTCTTCAATGTCTGACTTGTACATCAGCATGGTGTTCTCCAGCATCAGGCTCCTGCAGAGTGCACTTTCTGTGCTAATTGACTCCTGCAGCAGTGCAGCTTTCTCTGGCTTTGGGCTTCTTCAGAGCTTGCTTCTCCAGTTCCCTTCTAGCAGAGCTCAGCCACCAGAAGCTTCCCCTGGCACCCAGGGGGCAGATTTCCAGCAATTCCAGCAGTGACTTCCCTACCAGTCAGTGAACGATAGCCCTGGCTTCTCCAAGGGAGTCTTCCGAGGTGGGCTCTTCGTCGGGTGGTCTATCTCAGCTTACAGCCGCTGCTCCTGTATTCTCACTGGCCAATTCCCCTCCCTGTCAATCACCTATTCTTAATTCTTTATATTAAATGTTCTCTATTGAAGATACTGTGTGGCTTTTGCCTCCTTATTCGAATCCTCTCAGGATTCCTCAAGGTCAGCCCTAGTGACATTTGGGCCAGATCATTCTTTGTCATGTGGGACTTTCTTGTGAATTGTAGAATTAGCAGCATCACTGACCTCTACCAACCAGATGCTAGGAGCACCCTCACAGTTGTAACAATAAAAAGTGTTTCCAGGACATGATTCCATAGTGTAGCGGTTAGCACATCTGCTTTACACGCAGAAGGTCCTGGGTTTGTGCCCCAGTGGAGCCATGGTCCATGGTCTACGGCCATGCCACTCTGAACAGCCTGATGTCTGATCTTGGAAGCTAAGCAGGGTCGAGCCTGGTTAGTACTTGGATGGGAGACCACCTAGGAAGACCAGGTGCTGTAGGCATAAATAATAATAAATAATACAAACAAATAAATGTTTCCAGATATTGTGAAATGTCCCATGGGAGGCGAAATCTTCCCTGGTTGAGAACCATTGCCCTATCTCAAATCCCCCCTTCCATCTTGTCTTATCCTATTTCCATTTTATTTCTCTTCACAGCACTGTTCATTACCTAGTAGTGTATTTATTATACACGTTACTGTTTACCATCTGTCTCCCTGGTTAGAATGTAAAGTACATAAAGGCGTGGGCTTTGTTTTGTTTCCTACTATAACTCCAGCATCTACAATGGTGTCTGATACACTGGCAGCTGCTCAATAAATATGAATGGATGAGTGGGTGTGAGGAGACAAGATTGAAGAAGGCAAGAGAACAGTGCAAGGCCCCGAAAAAAAAAGAACGAGTTGTAGAGAGAGTCCAAAGACCCAGGAGGCCAGAGGCCAGGAGACCCTGCATGAGGAGGGGTAGTCAGTAACGAGGCAACAGGTAGCCCACAGAGCAGGAAGCCAGGGAGATGCCCACTGGCGCTTTGGCTGAGTTTGGCTGTGCAGCAGGCAAAAAGACCTTCTCTTTACCAAATCTTCTGAAATATGTCTCTCCATATACCATGTAATTAGGAATTTTTTTGAGGGAATGAAGGCAAATTCTATGTCCTGCCCTATGGCTGGCACTTGTTGAGGACAGATCGCAAGAGCACTCAACCAAAAATGGGTGACCCAGATAAACACATTTATCCACGAGGAATCTGAGTCACATCAATGCCAGTGACCTAAGCTGGGCTCAGTTCTCCAGGCTGATTTTCTTTAAGGTTCACTTTCTCCCCAAGGAAGCATGAGGTGCACAGAAGGCTGGTAGCAGAGGTGACACTAATTACATGGGTGTAATGAACAGTGCAAATCTCTAATGAGCAGAAACCACTGGCTCATTCACAATCATTTTTGAGGAAAGAATTTTGCTTTTTTGCTCGACTCGTTTATTCACTTAAATGAGATGACAATGGGTGTGAAAGTGTTATAGCGCAGAGTTCCAGAAAACTGTGGGGGATTGATACTATTACAGGAAGAGAAAACGTCTGCTGTCTTTCAATAGATCTTTGAACATGAGCACATCAGAGTGTTTGTTGGCCACTAAAGTGAGAAGTGCTTTGTGCACCTTGGAGACTAGATTCTGCACCGTTTACTAACGATTCCTTTTGAGGAAGCCAGGACAGTCAGCTGGCCCTTCTCTTATCCACCAAAGGGGGCGCCACTGCGCTAGAAGAAGATACCTTCCCCAATGTCTCCTGGATACGCCCTCCAGTTGAACTGGAGATTTCCCTGGAGCCAAGGGAGCTGCTGTCTACCGTGGCTCACCAAAAATAGCCTTCTCAAGTGTGTATAGGCGACAGAATATGGATGCAGGACATTGAGAAGATAAGATGAGGTACCGTTGAAATTTTTTCAGTTCTCTGTCATATAAATGGATGCCTCCTGATGCACTAAATGCTCACATATTCCGGTGTCCTTTGATGGTATTTTCCTATTCCGTCTGAGAAATATAAGGTCTTGTGAACAAATATGGTTAAAAAATGGATGTTTTAAGTTTGGAAAAGAAAAGAAAATAGGTAAAGTACCTCACCATTACATGAATTGTCAGGTTTTGTTTTTGTTTTTTTTGTCAAGTATGCTTTTAGTAGTGGCAGCACTACGTAGATGAATAAAGGCATGAAAAAGAAAAGTTCGTTCACTCCGTTGGATCTTTACCTCCATGGCTCAGTACCAAGACTCTCTCCAGGTTATAATGTATTTCATTTTCCATTGGAGCTATATGTCTCAAAAATTTTTACTCCCAAAATTCCACCAAAAAAGCTGTCTAGTTCTGACAGCTTTTTAAGGACAGACTGAAATCCCAGCTATGCTACTTACCCACCCATTTACTGAAACTTTTGGAAACTCTGTCATACTAAAATGGGTATAAATGTGCACATCATTATTTGGTGGTGGTGGTGATGGGGGATAAATAGTATAACATTTGAATAATAGGGCACAGTACAAAGAAAGTGCTCAATAAATGATAGTGATTATTAAAATTAATATTGTACTTCAATGTTGGATGTGCTTTTTTTTTTTTTTTTAATCTAGTACCTGCTGTCAGGTAAAATCAGGAGGCAACATAAATGACTCTGGGAGATGATTGTAGAGGCCAGACCACTGAGCTGTTAATTCAGGCTACTCCAGGAAAAGGGCACTTCTGTTAAGAGAATATTTATCAGATACCTACCCTCTGCTTTGCAGTAATAGACATGTTTTGAGTTTTTCCTATGTGTGCTAGGCATTATGGAGGGCGTATGACAAACTATTGCAAGTGGCGATTTTGTGGGTCCTGAGTTTTATTGAAACCTTGTTAATGCTGACTGAGTCAGTTATGGCTAGATACCCACTCTAAATTCTAGGATATTTTAACTGTAGGGGGGGTCACAGCTGTTGGTTGGGGCTGGTGAATAATGTAGTATATTATTTCTCTTCACTCTCTTATTTCAAAGATCCAGCCATTTTTCTAGTTCCTTTTCTCTCAACGACTACGATGTCGGGATCTATATTGTGTCAAAACAACTGACTACTTCATGAATCCTGTTTCGTTAAGTGAGGGGGTGGTCGTGCAAACACTCCAAAAAAAAAAAAAATCTCTTTAGACAGTGATAAGTAACAGAATTCTTATTTTTGTGTGAATAAATTGCTAAATCAACCTCACAGAAAAATCCTGGAAAAAAATAATTTTTTGTTTCAAAACTGAACTCTGCTCTCCTGTTAGGCCAGACTACTGGTTCTGCACAAGCGAGGAAAGAAAATTTTCAACATACTAGAAGTATTCTTAAGGCCCGGTGACAATTTAATAATAAAAAGCTATTAAGAAGTTTTTCTTGATTGGGCGTTGCTGGGTAATTGACTCACTTGACAATGACTGGGGTTGTTTTCACATTGCTGGAGCCAGACAGATGCTTTTCTCTGAGCTCAGCTTAGAAATTTGTCTTGCACCGAGCTGCCCTCTGTTGGCTGGAACATGGATTCTTCTTTTCCATAGTGACCTTCCCTGAGGATCAAAGAATAATGACCCATGTTTACAAATATTCGTCTGGTGCATATTGAACATCTGGACCAAAATAAAGATCAATTTGGATTTCGAATTAACACATTTTTATTAAGTGCACCCTCCACTCCACACCTCATCTTTGACCGTGCCTAATTTATCTTCTTAGCACTTATCTCATCTTATATATATCCATTTGTTTGCCTTTTGCTTGTCTTGCTGACTAGAAGGTAAGCTTCATGAGACTGAGGACTATGGTTTATGGGTGTATCCTTGGGCCTAGAAGAATGCCTGGCAGGTAGTAAGTAGTCTAGAAATATTACTTCAATAAATAAATGGGTACCAAGTATATGTT
>NW_011888861.1:5879264-5885737 GCF_000151845.1 Pteropus vampyrus | reverse complement strand
TGATTGTAGAGGCCAGACCACTGAGCTGTTAATTCAGGCTACTCCAGGAAAAGGGCACTTCTGTTAAGAGAATGTTTATCAGATACCTACCCTCTGCTTTGCAGTAATAGACATGTTTTGAGTTTTTCCTATGTGTGCTAGGCATCATGGAGGGCGTATGACAAACTTTTGCAAGTGGTGATTTTGTGGGTCCTGAGTTTTATTGAAACCTTGTTAATGCTGACTGAGTCAGATATGGCTAGATACCTACTCTAAATTCTAGGATATTTTAACTGTAGGGGGGGTCACAGCTGTTGGTTGGGGCTGGTAAATAATGTAGTATATTATTTCTCTTCGCTCTCTTATTTCAAAGATCCAGCCATTTTTCTAGTCCCTTTTCTCTCAATGACTACGATGTCGGGATCTATATTGTGTCAAAACAACTGACTACTTCATGAAATCCTGATTCGTTAAATGAGGGGGTGGTTGTGCAAACACTCCAAAAAAAAAAAATCTCTTTAGACAGTGATAAGTAACAGAATTCTTATTTTTGTGTGAATAAATTGCTAAATCAACCTCACAGAAAAATCCTGGAAAAAAATAATTTCAGCAAAACTGAACTCTGCTCTCCTGTTAGGCCAGACTACTGGTTCTGCGCAAGCAAGGAAAGAAAATTTTCAACATAGTAGAAGTATTCTTAAGGCCCGATGACAATTTAATAATAAAAAGCTATTAAGAAGTTTTTCTTGATTGGGCGTTGCTGGGTAATTGACTCACTTGACAATGACTGGAGTTGTTTTCACATTGCTGGAGCCAGACAGATGCTTTTCTCTGAGCTCACCTTAGAAATTTGTCTTGCACCGAGCTGCCCTCTGTTGGCTGGAACATGGATTCTTCTTTTCCATAGTGGCCTTCCCTGAGGATCAAAGAATAATGACCCATGTTTACAAATATTCGTCTGGTGCATATTGAACATCTGGACCAAAATCAAGATCAATTTGGATTTCGAATTAACACATTTTTATTAAGTGTACCCTCCACTCCACACCTCATCTTTTACCGTGCCTAATTTATCTTGTTAGCACTTATCTCATCTTATACATATCCATTTGTTTGCCTTTTGCTTGTCTTGCTGACTAGAAGGTAAGCTTCATGAGACTGAGGACTATGGTTTATGGGTGTATCCTTGGGCCTAGAAGAATGCCTGGCAGGTAGTAAGTAGTCTAGAAATATTACTTCAATAAATAAATGGGTACCAAGTATATGTTGAAACTGGCCCCAGGATTCCAAAAGGAAAGACAAGAACATGGAGGGAAACTCATGGCACTCTTCCCCCACCTGATCTGAGAGGCTGGATCTACGGGGGGAGAAAACAACAGAAGGTGAAGGGGGCTCTACAGACTTGGGGTACATACAGAGTCTTTCGAGCCTCAGATGATGAAAGAAGGCACGGAGTGGAGGGAGAGCTATTTTCCCACACTCCTCCACATACCAGAGAAGCCCAGAGAAGCAGAGGGACCTAGAAGGAATGAATTTTCACAGAGGCATCTGCCGGGCAGAAGAGAGGTGCCTTCCTCAAGGGGACTTGGGCAAAGTGTCACCAGGTGGCGACCAACAGTATCCGCACATGGAAGAATTGCCGAGTCCTTGAGAGCCCACAGGAGTAATCTGAGGGCAAATTTAGGACTTGGATGAGCAAGTTAACAAACTAGTAAAACTCAGGTACTCTGGGTAATTATTTTGTGTCACAGTCTGGGGAGGCCATGACCATTTCTGTTCTAGGAACACAGAAAGGAGCCAGGAATCTGTGAGAGAGGCTGGCGGATGGGGGCAGGGAAATTTGTACTAAGGAACCGAGCTTTGAAGGTTGAGTGGAAGTTGGTTAGGCTGACATGGGTCAGTGAGCTTCGTACAGAGATCATTTTCTTGCACCCTTCCGCCATTCCCAAACATCCAGCATCAACTCAGTGCTGCATCGTGCCTTCTAGATACACAGAGGGGAGCAGCACAGCCTTTGGGATCTCTCCAACCAAGTGTTCTTGCAGGCATGCCCCCGAAGTCCAGTGTGGACTGCTGAGCCTACAATTCCCCTCTTGGCTCTGGGTGGAGCTTGGGAATGCTGAAACAGGCAGCAGGAAGCCTCCTCCCTCCTCGTCTATGTTCACATTACGTATTTATATATGCACATAAAGGGGAGAGTGATACTTATTAAATAGCAATATAGGTTTTATTTGAAGGACCCTTGTTCTTCCTCTCCTGCCTGCTGGCATTGCAGCTAAACTGCTGGGCGTGGAAAATGGAGGGCGGAGGACAGCTGGCTTCCCAAACAGGATCAAGGCAGGGCAGATAAATGAGGGATGCTAAAATGAACCGAGCAGCAATGTGTGGGGCAGAGAAACACTTTAAGAACCCTTTGAGGGCAGGCTGGAGATGGCTTTCTTGGGAAGCTTTCAAATGCAAGGGAGTGACAGCGGCAGGTCACATCGATCTGTCTGTTGCTTACAGGAGACAAGTGTGTGTCATTATTTTTGACCAAAGGTGTCAGGAAGCACATAAATCTAATAGACTGTCCACTATAAAGCATCAGGTTTGGGAACTTGAACTCTCCTTCAATTAATTCATCTTTGCTCATGCGGGTAGGAATCGATTTGTTCCCTAGCAGGACTCTGGGCCCACACACACATTTTCTGGGAAGTTCATTTTTCCTTTTCTACCGCAAAATGCGGCCTTCTTTGCATATATTCCTGGGAGTTTGGTGAGCATCTGCAGAGATTAGAAGATGTTCTCTTTCCTGTCAATCCTCTGATCTCCTGGATTTCAGAGGAGAACAATCAAACCGTTGTGATCCGGGTGATCTCTCACACAGGGCTACATAAAAATAAACAAATGGCAGGAAATGAAAAGACTCCGTTTTGCTAAAGCACAGCAACAACTGTCTCTGTAGTCGCTCTGCTCATCAGGCAGGGAATGGCTCTGCCACACAATTAAAAAGATATAACCATTTCCTGCTCAGTGAACATCCTTCCTGCTGTTGCCACACCTGTTCAGAGGACCCTGGGGGCCTTCCGTCTTGTATGCACAGGATCCCACAGATCTGATCTATGGACTATGTTAATTCCTCCTACCTTGGGTTCCCATACATTTACTTGATGTGGGAAGGAATTAGAGAGCGCCATGTCCATGTGCAGGGTGAATGTCAGCTCATTAAGCTTGCTAAGAATCGGATGCTCTGTGAAGATTGATTATGGGCTCTGCCTTTTATGCGCTCTGTCGTTTGACAGACATCTCTGTTGCTCTGAGGAGTTAATACAGGTAATTAAAGCCAACCTGTTCTCTGTTTGGGTGCCACTCCAGCAGGTGTCCTGCTCTCTGTCACACAGACACATTTCACTGTGTGAGCCCAGGAAGCAGCAAAGGGCAAAAAGAGAAAGAGAGGGTGGAATGAGGGGCAGGGATTCCTCATGGCAAAGGGTGTCACTCCCCATGCTAGCTGGAGCACTTGGGACTCTCCTGCAGTGCTCCTGTCCTAAATATCAGCAGAGCCTTAAATGTGTTTTTGTTAACTGACATGGTGAATTCGGTGGGAGAAAGAATTCCCACAAACCCTGCTGCACTGAATTCGAATTGATTTCTTTCTGCTGTGCTCTTATTTGATTAACTCAGCACAGACTCCAGCACATGGAGAACTGGAAGATGTACATTTTGGGAGTAGCAGGATTTGAACCACTCAAAGCCAACCAGTATCAATGATGGCATATTTGAGTCTGGCTGATAGAATGAGGTGCATTTTATTTTTTTAGTAGAACAGCCAGTCTTGTCTGCATGGATTATTTTTTAAATGGTTGAAGAAACTGTTAAAAATTGTTGTTAGATTCCTAAGCTAGCCCACAAAAGCTATTTTAACCCGCACAATGCTGCACCACAGAGGTGGTTCATTGGTCTACTGGAAACACATCTCATATTCCTTGTCTCATAGTGGCGGCACAGTTCATATTTCCCTATTGGTCTGGCCCACATTCTAGATACAAATGAGTTGAATGGAGCAAATATAGTTAACGTGTCTTTCATTCACTGTTCTTGGAGCATACACCTGGTGCCAGCCACTCTTCTAGGACGTGAGGATACCAAGATGAATAAATGAGGATTCCTGCCTTGAAGGAGCCCACAGTGTAGTGAAAAAGGTTGATCAGTAAAATCAGCTATTCCGGTGCAGTGTGATCCTTCTGCGCTCAGGGTCTGGTCAAGACAGAGGTACTCCTGGTCATAGAGAAGAAATCAAAGTGAGGAGCAAGACAATGATACCCAAACAATAGTTCTTTAATGGTGGAAACTAATACAATAATAATTTTTAAAACTGAGTTTGCAAAACATTTATATATGCTTAAACAGATTTCATCCTCACAACAGCTACAAAAGGCAGAATTTGTTTTTATCATCACTGAATTTGTTCAGCAAACATTCATTGAATGCTCACCATGTGCCAAGCACTGTGTGAGGCTCTGGGGAGAGCAGTGAACCAACCAGCTGCTTACATGCATCTCACCCTCTAATGGGAGGCCAAGTTATCCTCAATTGTGACTTACTCATGATCAGACAGCCAGTTAGTGAGGCAGCAGCTAGTACTGTGTCTTCTGTGCTTTTGGCTTTTCCATTTTGTAACTTAACCACCAAACTGAAGACACAAATTTCTGACACCTCCTCCAGCATCACCTAAGTAACTTTGTTCTATTTACTATATTCACAACAACGAGCAGGTGTTGTCACTGGATGTATAATAGTGGGAAATTTTCAGCAGTGTTTAAACTAGGGAAGATTTTAGATTCCAGAATACTGGTTTATGTGAGTGAAAGAGTTGGGGGAAAATAAGCCATCATGGAGAAAAAGGAATATTTCTTCTTAGACGCTAATATTGAAGCCTTGGAAGAGACTGATTTAACCAGCCTACCATGTGCCTTATTATGGTTCATTCTATGACTATTGTCTCATATTTTTAATAATTGTAGAGAATCTCAGGATATAGTAAGTCATTTTAATTTTGGTGGTTGATATATAGGTGAATTTGGGATGGTGGCTTCGTTTTGCCTTTATTGGAACCCCACGCAAAGACATTCACTGATAAATATTCAACTGGCTCTTCAAAAAAGTATGCAAATATATATATGCACATACATTTATTATAAACTTTACCATAAAGGATTGTAGCACACAATTTACAAATAACTATAAAAGATTCAATATTCTTTATTGTAAATTCTACACAGCCAATTAATTGATTCTTACTAAATACTTTGTTTGCTTTCTGGAGACTCTTGTATTCTTACTAAATAAATCTATGGTTGCAATTTGGCCATGATTTGACAAAACCAGACTATGACTAAATGCTTATTTCTATGCAGTTCAGCAAAGTCACTCAAAGCATTGAGAAATGTATGTAGTTTAAACATAAATGTTAGTGGATGTTTTTGTTTACTTGGAGCGAGACAAAAGGGAAAAATATGAAGATGTGTAGGATCCTCATTCCTTCATCAATATGTGACTTCTTCACTGAATTAGATCATGGTTTTTGAATACTAAAAGAATATCGCCCTAATTTTTTGTGCTATTCAAAATCAGGCGGCGACAGACATGACACACTTTTAAGTTTAATCTGTGCCAGTAACATTTCTCCATTATCTTCTTAAGTTGAGACAAGCAACAAAAATATAAATCAAGCCCTGATTTGCAGTGTTTGCCACTACATGGCTACCAACATGACATAACTGAACACAGAGACATACAGAAGCATATTATGTAGTATTTCCATGATATGGGCACAAGAGTAGAAAGTAACCTGAAGGTATAGATAACAGCAAAATGAAGTATAATAATTAGAAAGGGATGTATTTTGAGTATTTATTACCTTTATTTTTTAATATAACTTAAGTGTAAATTTATGTACTTTAGTTTTTAATAATGGCTGTATTTAACAACTGGCTTGCAAAAATCCTGAAAATGTAACAATTGGCTCTCAAAAACTGACACGAACTGTCTCTAGCACACCATTACCCTGCGTCACTCCCATTAAGTGGGAAAGATCAGTTTCTTATCATAAATGCTGTGACACTTGGCTTTAAAGTGAAACATATAAACACATGCTCAGTACATATACGTTTAGTGGATGAAGACATTTAGAAGAATATCTATCTGCTATAATCAAAGTGCGCTCTTAATTTTTTTTACAAGATCATAAAACCAAATGTAGAAAAATGGCATCTGAACTAGCAAATGCCGTGTTTACTGCAATCAGTCCCTTTTCTCTGCTGCAATTTGATTTTCTACCTCCCCTCTAAAGTCTAAAGGCGCAGCTTGCATTTTGAATCTCATCCTCCACGATTTGATCTTACCTTGCTCGGTTTGGAAGTATAACCCAGAATAAAGCTAATTTGAAAATACCACCAGTTTCTTTAGGCCCCCAAATGTCATGTCTTCTCAGATGAGCACCTGCTAATTGGCTA
>NW_011888861.1:5867740-5877844 GCF_000151845.1 Pteropus vampyrus | reverse complement strand
GGAAGAGGCCTGCCCTCCATCCACCTCTGTTCTTCCATTCCCTGGTGATCACACCCCACACTCGCCATTGGATTTAGCCCAGACCTCTCATCCCTGAGCTTCACACATTCATGGCCAACTTCTTACTGGACAGTTCTACCTGACGTCCTGCCATCCCCCTTCACACTTGGCATGTCGAACCATCAAACAACTACAAGTTAACTCCTTGTTTCCCTGCACCCCTCCCCCGATTCCTGCTCCTCTTCTCATATTCTTGGGAAAAGTGTCTCTACCCCTCAAGCCTGTTGAGTTGGTCTCCTCAGCAGTCTCTTTTGTCTTCCCCACTGCCTCCGGCTTGGTTCAAGTCCTCATTATCGCTCACCTGCATTGCCACAATACTCTCCTTTGCTCTGGCCCTACCCCTACCCTTTTCAAACATCATCATCACATTGATTTCCTTATAGCTCTGCTCCTGTACATGTGACCTTGGACCAGCGACACCAGTATCACCTGGGAGCTTGCAAAAAATGTAGACTCCCTCTCAGTGAGGATCCAGTCCAAAGACAGAAAGCACCATTAATTTAAGTGAAGAAATTTTAATTTAAAAAAATGGATGAATGGATAAATTGTATGCATCCATACCATGAAAATCTGCTAAAGAAACAACGTGAATGAACCATAAAGGCATTAGGCTGAGTGAAAGACTTGCATCTCAAAAGGTTATATATAATAAAATTATATTTTTATAACATTCTAGAAAAGGCAAAACTATAGAAACAAAGTTCAGTGGCTCCAGGGGCTAAGAGGAAGGGGAGATTTGACTATGAAAGAGCAGCATGAGGAAATTCTTTTGAGATGTTGAAAGTGCTCTGTATACTGATTGTGATGGAGGGTATACTTGTCTGTATGTGTGTTAATACTCGTGAAACTGTACACCAAAAAATGCCTAGTAGATTATATGTAAATTAAAAAATAATAGTAAATAAATAAATTAACAATGATAGTAATGAGTTATAAACCACTAAATACAATCAGAAACTGTGAGTTCATATTGATATGTAAGTAATCAGAGTGTATCTTCCCCCAAACACTTACTAACTACAAAGGGAGAAAGATTAATTTTATGGTGAAGAAGCCTGGCTGAACCACCTGAATGGAATGATCAAAGTTAACACCATCAGCAATGAATGATGCTGAATTTTTTGCCGTATGACCAGATAAAATGTCAAGAACACAGACAAGGCAAACTTCTAGGATTGGGCACACAGGGAGCAGTCGTACAGGGCCCCATGCTGGTTTAATCTTCTGCTGTAGCCATCTTGAAGTTCTTCATATTTTTAAACATGGGGTTTGCATCTGCATGCACTTTGCGCTTAGCCCTGCAAATAATGTAGCGGGTTCTGAACAAGCATCACTTTTATGATACTCCTGCCAAAGATGTATAACCTGAATTTGTCAATGATGAAACATCAGGCAAATCCAAATTGATGAACATTCTACAAACTCCATTGCCTGTACTCTTCAAAAGTGTCAAGGTCATGAAAGTCACTGTGAAACTGGGGAACTGTTCTACGCTGAAGAAGCCTAAAGACATATGATAAGTGATTGCAAGGCAGGATTCTGTATAGGGTCTTTTGGCTGTAAAGAATATTGTTGGGACAATTGGTGAAACTTGTATGGGGTTTGAAGACTAGCTAGCAATAATGTAATAGTGTTAATTCCCCATTCTGGTGGCTGTGTATAGGAAAATGTATGGGAAATTGTATAGGAAAATGTCCTCCTTTTATGACTTCCAAACTTAAATATGTAAGGGTGGTCGGCCATCATGTTGGCAACTTACTCTCAAAAAGTTCAGGAAAAAAAAGTTCTTTTTGCAACTTGTCATTAAGTTTGAGAGTTTCAAAAATGAAAGAGTGATAGGAAGGGTATAGGGTTGGGGGAGAATGAAGATCTCTCTAATAAGGTGACATTTGACCAGAGACCAAATGAAATGAGAGAGCAAACCACTAGATATCTGGAGAAAGAGCATTCCAATCAGAGGGAACAGAATGTGCAAAGGCTTTGACGGCGGGGGGGGGGGGGGGGGGGGGGGCGGCATTTAAGAAATAGGGGGCCAGTAATGTTGACATAGAGTGGCAGAATGGGAACATGGTAGGTGATGACGTTAGGGAAGTAATGCAGACCAAATCAAGGATCTGGGCTTTATTTTTTTCCCTGCTGTTCTGGGGAGACATTGGAGGGTTTGCTCTGCAGAAGAGTAGCATCACCTGACTTAGGTTTTACAAAGTTTACTCTGGCCACTGTGTGGAAAATAAACTCTAGAGCAGTATGACTAGAAGCAAGGAGACCAGTTGGGAGCCTATGGGAATAGTTGACTATTTGATGGATAGTCGAACTGCAGAAACCTCCAGGAAGGTTTCGAAGAGCCACGACTGGCCCAGAGGTACAGACCATGGAATGGGTCAGCCCCAGCAGCAGAAAAGCCATCTGACTGCTCCTGCCTCTCACGCCCAGCTTCCCTTGGAGGCTTGCCAAGTGGTGTCTGGCACAGAAGCTGCTCACCAAAGGGCAACTCTGATCATGATTTTCCAGGAAGGTTGAGATACCAGCTGGTTGCATTTTTAGTCTAATTTTTTTTTTTTTAATTTGGCAGAAGTGCTAAAGTGTCTTTTTAAATTAATTACTATAGAACCAAAGACAAGCTCAGGGAGAAATATTGTAACAGATCTCGTCTCCTTATCTGGGGTTGCCTGACAACTATAAGCATTTTTGTCCTTTGCAGAGGGCCCTTAAATAAAAGAATCTTGAGGTTTGATCTAGTCCCAATCAGTAAAGAAATCTGTGCATTGACTCCTGATTTTTGGCTCCCAAACGACCTTGGTGAAGAATGATTCCGGTCCCCTCTTTTTTCGGACCCACTGGGTGAGTGACAATTTATAGCTTGATTGGTTTTGTTTTGCCCCAAACTTGCTCTCGATAGTCATAAATACTCTTCCGATAAGAGAGGGACCTGGACTTAGGTCAGAGAAACTGTGTTTATCATGATTTAGCATCATGTTTGTCATGACGAACTCAACTTCTCAGACCTACATCCAGGTCTTTCTGTCCCTCTTAGAGCCCTCGGTGATCTCAAGAATATAGCTAAAGACAATTCGATGTCTCTTTTGTGTTTATACAATGATATTTTAATCTACTGTGTAATTCTTTTCAATCATAAATATATACTTATGATGTTATGCTTAAAACACATTTTTAAATCCAAGGACAGACTCACACTTAAAGGGCAACATTTAAAGATTTCTCCCTTACCTTTGATAAATGCATATCTATTTTAAAGTTCACTTCACATGTGATCCTAAGCCTCTGGGATAGTTAATCCCCAGTTTACAAAGCAGCAACCTGCACGATTAGAGGATGATTTGCTCTAGGATGGAGACAAAGCCAATGACATTGGCAATGAGGCAGCTAGTTAGAGTTGAGTGATTTTCAGGTCAGGACTCAGAATAATAATACACTGCCAACCAGAGCTCTTCTCACTAATTTTGTTGACTTGATGATGACTGAACATGTTCTTATTTAGCTCATGGTACCTGTTCTTATATTCACTGAGTACAGAGATTTAGCTTCAAATTTTGTTTGAAGAGATTTATGTCATTCAAAGGGTAGAGATGAAAATATGATCTCCAAAGAAAGCCTCTTCAATAAACGATGCTGAGAAAACTGGAAAGTCACCTGCAAAAGAATGAAACTAGACTGTTGGCTATCACCATTCATCAAAATTAACTCAAAATCGATTAAGGACCTGAATATAAGACCTGAAAAATAAAATGCATGGAAGAAAATACAGGGAGTAAACTCAAGGACCTTGAACTAAAAGAGGATTTTATGAATCTGACCTCAAAGTCAAGGGAAGTAAAAGCAAAAATAAATGAATGGGACTACATCAAACTAAAAAGCTTCTGCTCAGCAAAAGAAACCGTCAACAAGGTAAAGAGACAACCATCTGAATGGGAAAATATATTTGCAAGCAACACCTTGGATAAGGGCCTAATATCTAAAATATACAAAGAACTCATACAACTCAATAATAACCAAAAAACCAAATGATCCAATCAAAAAATGGGCAGAGGACCTGAACAGACACTTCTGCCATACAAATGGCCAACAAATATATGAAAAGATGCTCAACATCACTAGCTATTAGGGAAATGCAAATTAATTGGCTAAAGAAGCTGTGGTACATATATACAATGGAATATTTCTCAGCCATAAGAAAAGATGAAATATTGCCATTTGCAACAACATGGATAGACCTTGAAATAATCATATTAAGTGAAATAAGTCAGACAGAGAAGGTTGAAAATCACATGATATCATTTATATGTGGGATATAAACCTAAAAGCAACAAATGAAAAGGACAAACAAACAGAGACTCATGGACATGGACAATGGACTAGTAGTTACCAGAAGGGAGGGGAAAGGGGGGAGGGGGAAGGGAAAATAAATAAAATATTAAAAATAAATAAATAAAATGTTGAAAAAAAAAGAAAAGAAATATGATCTCCTTCTTAATAATTTTGAAATTATAATTCTGGTGCAGATAACACATTTAATTCTAAAAATGCAACAAAAATATTTAAGCCTTAAAATAATAGCATTGTGAATTTAACCTTTCATCAAACAATTTACAAAAGACATTAGGCATGCTGCAACACTTCAAGCTGTCAAATTCATAGTAGTGCTTTCAAGACCACTGGCATTTTCCATGACCACAACTTATCTAATTCCCTAGTAACCACTCATAGGTCTACTTGCTTGAGACACACACAAGCAATATATTTTTTCAACTTAATGGATCGAATGAGGAAACTCAGAATATTTGGGTCTTGAGTATACCGGCCATGTGACTTTAAGTTTCTATGCACATTGATATTCTCTTCTGTAGATCTATTGCCTGTTTTGGGTTAAACTGTATTCTCTTTTCCCATTCATAAGTTGAAGTCCCCACTATCTCAGAAGGTGACTGTATATGAAGATCAGGTCTTTAAAGATGCAATCAAATTAAAATGAAATTTTTAGGGTGGGCTTTAATCCAATGCAACTGATATCCTTATAAGAGGAAATTTGAATACTGACATAAACAGAGCGACGACCGTGTGAAGACACAGGAAGAAGGTGTCTGTCTACAAGCCAAGGAGAGAGTCCTCAGGATGAAACCAACCCTGCCGGCACCTTAATCTCAGACTTTTAGCCTCTAGAACTGTGAGGAAATACATTTCTGTTGTTTAAGCCACCCAATCTGCAGTGCTTTGTTACAGCAGCCCTAACAAAGTCATGCAGATTTTGGTATTGGTAGGTAGATGATGTTATAACAAATACCAAATAGTGTGGAAGTGGCTTTGGAACTAGGTAAGAGGGATAGGCTGGAAGAATTTCGGAGGACATGTTAGAAAAAGCCAGATGGCCTTGAAGAGACTATAAGTAGAAATGTAGAGGTTAAAGGTGCTTCTGGTGAGGTCTCCAATGGAAATGAGGATCTTGATATTGGACACTGGGAAGACAGTCCTTGTAAAGTGGCAAAGAACTTGGCAACATTGAATCTAGAGTTTTGTGGAAGGTAGAACTCGTAAGTAATAAACTAGGATATTTAGCTGAAGAGATTTCTAAGCAAAGTGTTGAAAGCTTGGCCTGATTTTTCCTGACTGCTTGTAGTAAAATGCTAGAAGAGAGAGAAAAACTGAAGAAAATATTGTTCAGCAAAAAAGAACCAGAACTTGAAGATTTGGCAGACTCTCAGCCAATCCATACACACTATCACACTAATGCACTGCCTTTTACCTTATAATGTGGCTATAGGGACCAAATTCAATAGGGTGTATATACTGTAAGTACTTTATAAATCATAAACTCTTACACAAAGATGAGATGCTATAATATTATTATCACCTCATATATTTTTATAGCTTCCTCATAAGGTCAAAGAAGAGGAAAATGTCAACATTATTTTTTCATTTGCAATGTTTGAGGTCTAGAAAGATGAAATGATTTATACAATAATGTCACAGAACCTGGATTAGACTGGGATCTTTAAAGGCTCAGTCCAGCACTCTTTCGAATACAATGTTCTCTCATACAAAAGACCTCTAGATCTTCAGCAAGTCAGATCAACAAGCATTTAATTATCTACCCTGACCAGCACACAGCTAGAACCAGTAAGAAATACAAAATATAAAAGAAACCATAATCTTATCTCAACATTATCCGAAAAGCAAAAAATAAACATAAGTCTATAGCTAACGAACTACATAGCAATTTTGCTTTCCACATTAATTAATCGGTTAACCTCTAAAGGCAGGTTGGTGGCCTCCATAACATTTTTGTGAAAAATAATAAACACAAATTAGATTTAGAGTTTTAAAAGCTTTTATTCTTTTTTGTTCATTTGGCAGAGATGCAATTTTTTTTCTTATAACTTCTGCAATTGTCTTGGAAGGAAAGGTTTTCAAACTGGAGGCTGACATCACAGTCTGCATCTCCTGCCAAGCGTAAAAGGTTATGATGGGGAATATTTGTGAATTTGGTCACTAATTTAATTAAAAAATGATCCCTATCGTTAAAATGTCCCCAGGAAGAGTAAAAAGAGTACTATTTTGCAGATCTTGTTTTTTCAACTGTGAAGCACTATGATGCTTGAGTTGTTCTACGTTTAGCAAAATCTTCTGGGAAACTCGGAGTGTGGGAGCTTCCTGTGAACAAAAGGCCTTTCCCTTTCAACTCCTCATTCAACCTCCCAACTGTTTTTGTAGCAAAACTGTGACTGCTGGAACAGAGGTGTTGAAATTCTGTCTTCCCCTTTTATACAGAGGTAAAAGCCTTTGTAAAATAATAGTGACATTAATAATAATAATAATAATAATATAATAATAGCAATGATGAGCAGGAGAGGATGAAAAAGGAGGAGAGGTGGGAGCGAATTGAAAGATACTTGGAAAACTTTTCTCATCCTATTGACAATTCATCAGCTGTACGAATACTTACTTCCAAGCCATGTCTACATGGGTTACGCCAACTGACTATTCTTAATGGAAATTAATGCTTTTTATAAACTTCTTTGCTTTCTAATAAATATACTTTAAAAGAGAAGATCTTCAGATATGATGACCCCATAATAGAGTCCTGAGAGGTGATATGAAAATGTATTCGTGATCGCAACAATAATGTAAAGGAGAAGTCCAGTGGCAAATTATTTTTTGAAGGGTAGAATTTTTTCCTATTGAAGAATTTCACACTCATTTTTGATTTTATAAGTTTGGATTTCCATGTATGTCTCAAAGTAGGAGACATACATTAACATATAACTGCAAAGCCACATGTTAAGCAAGGCGCGCAAGGAGCGAAACTATTCTGAACCTACACAGCCCATCTCCATGCATGACCCTCCCATGGCACAGGACAGTGATACGCCGTAGGCTGTATAAAGGGGATTGGTTGTGCTATCGTATGATACTGCACACACATCCTATAGGGATCGCAGATGTTGGAGAAAGAGAAGCTACTTCCTAAAAATAAGGTCTGTTTGCATAATCAACTCATGAATGCTCTCCTTTTCTCTTCTTTCACCCTAAGAGGTTTACTATCCATCCATTCCTAAGGCAAATGATCTAAGACCTTACCACAACTCCCTCGGGCTTTCATTTTTACCTTTTAAACTACTTTAGACATTCTTCTTTATCTGCTTCCACACGTTCTGTGTTCTGTAGAGGTTGTGTATGCGTGAGTGTATGTGTGTGTCTTCGTGTGTGATGTGTATGTATATGTGTGTGTTTGTATGTGTTTTTGTCTACCCTTTTTCATTCCTCCTCTAAATGACCATGCCCGGATCTCCTCTCTATTCCTTTAGATAAACACAAAGACCTTTGGATAATACTAACAGTGGTAGCTAATATATATTTTATTATGTGTCAGGCTACTTATTCTCATTAATCCTCATAAGAACCCTATGAACTTGGAACTATTAGTCCCATTTTACTTATGAGGACACTGACTCATTCACTGCTGTAAATAAATCCAGGAGACTGAAAAACTGTCCTTCAAATATACACTCTTCTTAGGCTTACATACCTCAGTGCGTGTGTGTGTGCGTGTGTGTGTGTAGAAAAAGAGAGACAGACAGACAGACAGACAGACAGAGAGGCAGGCAGGCAGTCCACTGCATCCTTCATATAATGTCTTGATGAGTCTGTACCTTTCTTTCCTTCCTTCCTCCAACACAGTTGACTGGAAGAAATAGTAGTGGTAAGCTGACCTGTGCACACAGCATCAGGGTAGCCTTGACACTCACCAAGTAATCATGTTCAAATTTTCCTTAAGGTGCTTCTCAGACTTGAAACTTTTCAGGATGCTTGTTACCTAGTTCACCAAAAATCTCCATGGTCCATTACTGCCACCTAGAGCTGATATATTGAAATACAAATTCTGTGTAAAGCAAAACAGAACAAAGCAAAAACATAAAGTAATTCCAATCCTGTCCTAAAACAAGCTGTTTTAGTCTGAGCAATTTAGATCAGCAGTCCCCAACCTTTTTGGCACCAGGGACCGGTGCTCCTATGAGAATCTAATGCCTGATGATCTGAGGTGGAGCTGAGGCAGTGAAGTTAGCGTGAACTGCAAGTACAGACGAAGCTTCCCACGCTCGCCCGCTTTGCAGCCTGGTTCCTAACAGGCCACGGACTGGGGTTTGGGAACCCCTGATTTAGATAATAATATCATAGGCTTTAAAATTCAAACTCCTTTCCTCAAGATTCCCAACTTCCATAGGAGTGTGTTGTCATCTAATAATATTGAAATTAAAAAGCTCAAATTTGATAAGTCTCAAACTAGAGAAGAAGGGAGAGAGAGAGAACATGTTTTGAGATTTGAAACTTTGTGGTTGTACCCATAATTTGACAGACGAGGAGACTGAATTTCGAGAGATAACAGATTTCTCAAAGTCTAATAGCCAGTAAGTGGTGCTGGCAAGATTGGAATACAGGAATTGTCTAGCCTTTTATTCCAAAATGAACTAATCATATTGAATCGATACAAACCTTAAAATTTTCCCAATAAACTTCTCCACTTGCTTCACCCACAGTCCTGGGAAGGGTGTGCCAATGTGCTATTCTCCTCAGAAACCACCAATGGTAAGCCCTGGTGGAGTTGAGGTTATCTCGTCAGGAGTTTTGGGTTTACACTGTCTGGGCACACCATCCCCCAATAGCACATATTTGTCAGATGGCGGCTGAGGTCAGAGGGAGAAGTCTATGACGGCAGAAGTGGATGAAGACACTGATCTACAAGGGGGAAAAGACAACAAAACAAGGCCTCAGTAACACCATGTTCTAAACCATCATTTCTCAGCATGGGAGGCAGGAGGAAGCCGGTCTTGTTTAGTAGAGATATGCCCAAGATGGAGGGGTTGACACAAAGGAAAGTCTCTTTACGTGAGGTTTGTGATGTTTCCTGTACTGAGGACCTGTCTGGTGAAGTCGATGAACCCATTCCGAGAATAATGCTTTTAAATGTATGAAAGGGAATATGTAGGGTAATAAAGGATACCAGTTATGTACAAATAAAGTATTCGAATTATTTTTAAATGTGTGATATCATACTATATGTGTATATTAGCTCAGGCTGCTATAACAAGATACCACAGACTGGGTGGCCTAAACAGACATTTATTTCTCACAGTTCTGGAGACTGGGAAGTCCAAGATCAGGATGCTGGCAGATTTGCTTCTTGATGGAGCTTGCTTCTTGGCTTGACAGCTGTCTTTTTCCTGTGTCCTCACATGGTAGAGAGCTACAAGCTCCAGCAGTAGACCTATAAACCACCATAATTGTGAAAAAGTAATGAACATAATTGGTATTTTGAAATATCTGCAGCAATAAAATGTGCTATGAAAATATTGGTGATTTCCATTGGCGATAATGCCACAGGTACTTATTAAAAATAAGCATGTAATTTTTTCCCATCGCATTTACAGACTCACACCTTTTGTCCATGGACCTCAGTTTATGAACATCTACCTTCAAGTACATTAGCAAATTTGCTGGCTTGTATTCACTGGACTACAGGGGGTGGAGGAA
>NW_011888861.1:5864305-5867690 GCF_000151845.1 Pteropus vampyrus | reverse complement strand
GTACATTAGCAAATTTGCTGGCTTGTATTCACTGGACTACAGGGGGTGGAGGAACTAGCTGAGTTAAGTTGCCCTTTACCGGTCTGCCCAGAGACGACTTGTGTAAAGAGTAAACAGGGCAAATACCTGGGCCAGGAGTTACCACAAGAACCACCCCTGCCCCCAATATTCATCTTTCTCTTAGCCCTATCATTTTTCTGGAAGGGAGGACATGGGTCCGTTGTAGGGTCTGTCTTGAGTTCAATGTCCTTTTCTCACCTCCTGTTGTTGGGTGATGTGATGAAAGAGAACATTAACAGGTTGAGTTGACCTTCTGGCCAGGAATTGCTGACCTCCCATGGGAAGTTCCGCTTTATTTAATTTCCTTCTGATAATGGAGAAAATGAAATGGAATAAGCATTGCTAAGAGAATAATTTAAATTAGAGTCAAGAGGCCATTAGTGAAGTGGGGCCTACGCATATCTTGTGTCTCAGTTCTCAGAGCTGCTATTAAGTTGCTAAATACTAAACTCAGCTCAAGGCCAAGCCATAAATATCCCGGAGCTGTAAACATCCTGGAACTACAACTGCTACATGGACCTATATGGACTTTACTTCCCTCCTCATAGTAGTTTTCCCTTCCCTTGTTTGCATATTGGAACTAACTAAGATCTATTGATCTAGCCTGGAATCCTTCATTTGCATGAAAGAATTACATTTTGTGATATTGCCTATATGAACCCTGGCTTCTTTGTTCTCTCCAGAGTACAGTTTGGGTTGCTACCTGAATCTGTGCCTCAGATTGTAATCCTCTTGCTCACATAAATGCTTTTCATTTTTTATTACAGCCTAAACTTTTTTTTGGTTGAAAGTTCCTAGAAATATTAAGAAATCCACAGATCTGTGTTCTGGGAAACAGTTTGTGTTTCTGGCGTTCGAGACCAAATGAAACCTTTTATAAGCAGAGTAAAGGTTAAAATTAAAAAGGAAGGAGAGGTGAAATTAGTTAGAAGATTGTCAGATCTCAATGTGAATATCTTAGTAAATTAGAGGCAAACTTTCTGGAATAGTTTCAGCATCTAAACTAATTAAAGATGCATCAAAATACTCGACCAATTCTAGAGGAAAACTGTTGACCGATTCTAGAGGAAATATTTAAAGCCATTTCTTTTGGGTGCATTCTATAATTCCAACATTCAAGGAGGCATTTTAATTATACTTTCTAATCATAAAGAAAATAGGCCACTTTGTTTCGTTTAGGTGTTTCCCCTCTCTCCAGGTTAATAGCATTATTGATACTTGTTCAATTGATAGAAGTGTAGGCTCACGTAAGACCTCCAGTCCAGTAGGTAGATTTGAGGTCCACTGTGGTCAGATGACCATGCTGCGCCTTCTCTGTAACAAGTCAGGGGAGGACCCGGCCAGGGAGAGAAAGGCAGCTTCCTGGTTACAGACCAACTCAGAAAGTTGCCTCCAACCCCACCCCGCCCCCACCTTGGTCAACTCTCTAAAGCCAGGACTGGCCATAACAGGGTGGAGCAGGATTTGTGGAGAATATAGGGTAAGCAGATAGTGGAAGGAAGAAGGCAGCTTGTGGAATTCATTTGGAGTTTTAAAAAAGTTATTTATCTCAATGGTTCTTTATGAAAAGGGAAATTTTTCATGACTCAGACACACTACTCATTTCCCTATTTCTATCTCTGTTTTCTAGAAAAGCCAACAGGTTTTTAAAAGCACATGGGTGACATCCAATGAACAAACTGGACATGTGCTAACTCTTTCCAACATTCGACTCAATAAACAAACCAAAAAATTCTCTGAAGGAAGCAGAAGTGCAGCGTGATGAAAAGACCTCAATGGTTTTTTAAGGGTCTTTATTTTTTGAAATGATAGGCACTGAAATAATTTAGACTGCATATATAAAGAAAGATCAGAGCATGTAAAATTTTTCATGATTTAAACTTTCTACAATTCATTTTGCTAACTATCCTTTTCATTTTTTTGTCTAAACATTTTAATGCAGATCTAAGCATAACATACATTTTCATATAATTCAGATGGTTTCAATAGTGTATTATGTATATTTTTCTCATGATGGCATGTAGCATATGTAATTATCAACTAGCTGTATAAGTGGATGTATATTATCATTTTGCTTTGTAAAAGAGTTGTAGAAATTGACTATGTCACCAGCAATAAAGGATGTTCTAACTTCATCACAAATTCACCAGCACGAGGTCCTGTTTTAAAAACAATATAAAACAAAACAAAACCCCCAAAGAAACCTTGCTAATTTAGAGGGTATGAAATAGTTCTTTTAAGTTATATCTGTTTACTGATGAGATTGGACATTTCCTCAAATATGTTTTATACTTACGCTTTCTGCTTTGGGGAAGTATCTGTCCATATGTTTCCCAATTTATCTACTTCATGTTTTCCCAGTGCATTGGAAGGACTTATTTATAGATATTAACCTTTTGCTATACATATTTGAGGCAATTTTATTTTTTATTATAAATTATTTTATGTTGTCAAATGTGTCAATGTTTTTATTTGTGATTTCTACTAATGTTTCAAATCTTAGAAAAGTATCATTTCCACAGATTTAATGTTTTTTTCTTATTCCTGATTTTTAAAAGCAATTTTTAATATTTAACATTTTTCATTCATTAATCCTCCCGCAGTTTGTTTCGGTGACTAACAGTATTTCTCAAATATGAATTGTATCAGAGCCGCTTGAGGTAATTGTTTAAAATCTAGATTCCTGGACACTCCAGATCTACTGAGTCAAAATCTATTGAGGTGACCCCAGTCGCATTATGAGAGAAAACAATGAACAAATCAAAACTGAGAGACATTGTACAAACATCTGACCAGCACTCTTCAAGACAGTCAAGGTCATGAAAAACAAGGAAAAGACTGAGAAATTGTCATAGACCTGAGAAACCTAAGGAGACATGATGATGAAATCAATATGGGTCCTGGATGGGATCCTGGAACAGGATAAGGGCATTAATGGGAAAACTGGTGAAATCTAAAGTAAGTCTGAGTATAATCGATAGTAATGTGCCAATGTTAATTTCTGTTTTGAGAAAGTACCAGGGTAATGACAGTAGGGGAAGCTGTGTGAGGAGTATATAGGAACTCTTTGTGCTATATCTTTGTATCTTTTGTACAAATCTAAAATTATTCTCAAATAAGTTAATTTTAAAAAATGTATCGAGTTGGGGCTCAAGGGTCAAGGGTCTTTATTTTAATAAGCATGCCAGGTGATTTATGATGGTAGAAGATCTGGGTGCACACCTAAGTTACTAACTGCTGTTGGGGTGGATGAGTGTCAAGGGGTTGGGTGGCCAGTGGGGGTGGAAAGCCATCTTTCACCTTGTGTTCTGAAAACTTACTTTAG
>NW_011888861.1:5853489-5864255 GCF_000151845.1 Pteropus vampyrus | reverse complement strand
TATATTATCATTTTGCTTTGTAAAAGAGTTGTAGAAATTGACTATGTCACCAGCAATAAAGGATGTTCTAACTTCATCACAAATTCACCAGCACGAGGTCCTGTTTTAAAAACAATATAAAACAAAACAAAACCCCCAAAGAAACCTTGCTAATTTAGAGGGTATGAAATAGTTCTTTTAAGTTATATCTGTTTACTGATGAGATTGGACATTTCCTCAAATATGTTTTATACTTACGTTTTCTGCTTTGGGGAAGTATCTGTCCATATGTTTCCCAATTTATCTACTTCATGTTTTCCCAGTGCATTGGAAGGACTTATCTATAGATATTAACCTTTTGCTATACATATTTGAGGCAATTTTATTTTTTATTATAAATTATTTTATGTTGTCAAATGTGTCAATGTTTTTATTTGTGATTTCTAATGTTTCAAATCTTAGAAAAGTATCATTTCCACAGATTTAATGTTTTATTCTTATTCCTGATTTTTAAAAGCAATTTTTAATATTTAACATTTTTCATTCATTAATCCTCCCGCAGTTTGTTTTGGTGACTAACAGTATTTCTCAAATATTGATGATTTGTATCAGAGCTACTTGGGGTAATTGTTTAAAATCTAGATTCCTGGACACTCTAGATCTACTGAGTCAAAATCTATTGAGGTAACCCCAGTCGCATTATGAGAGAAAACACTGAACAAATCAAAACTGAGAGACATTGTACAAACATCTGACCAGCACTCTTCAAGACAGTCAAGGTCATGAAAAACAAGGAAAAGACTGAGAAATTGTCATAGACCTGAGAAACCTAAGGAGACATGATGATGAAATCAATATGGGTCCTGGATGGGATCCTGGAACAGGATAAGGGCATTAATGGGAAAACTGGTGAAATCTAAAGTAAGTCTGAGTATAATCGATAGTAATGTGCCAATGTTAATTTCTGTTTTGAGAAAGTACCAGGGTAATGACAGTAGGGGAAGCTGTGTGAGGAGTATATAGGAACTCTTTGTGCTATATCTTTGTATCTTTTGTACAAATCTAAAATTATTCTCAAATAAGTTAATTTTAAAAAATGTATCGAGTTGGGGCTCAAGGGTCAAGGGTCTTTATTTTAATAAGCATGCCAGGTGATTTATGATGGTAGAAGATCTGGGTGCACACCTAAGTTACTAACTGCTGTTGGGGTGGATGAGTGTCAAGGGGTTGGGTGGCCAGTGGGGGTGGAAAGCCATCTTTCACCTTGTGTTCTGAAAACTTACTTTAGTAGATTCTGCTTCGGATTTCTCTATTCTGTTGCTTGGGTCGATAGTTTGGCTTTGGAGCATTAAAACTGTTCTGACGCAGAGCTCTGTGGGCAGGGGCAGCAGGGAACCAGCTGAGTGACAGTTAAAAACCAGTAGAAGCCAATCTGGGGTGAGGCAACCCCAGTACTGCCTCCCAGACTTCCCACCTCCTAGTGGCCTCCAGTTCTCCCTCAGTCCTCACAGCCCTGCCTGGGTCATTCTGACTCCTTAATTTTTTTCTTAGGTCAATTTCAACCTTGGGCTCAGAGCTCAGATGTAAACATCCAGGGTTGGAGAAACAGAGGCAACGGAAACAGGTGTTCTCCCAGAGCACGTTTTAAGAAAAATTTTAAGATAGTAAATGGTCACTGTCAGTGCCAAGCTGATCGAGAAGGGAAGGTGTCAGTGGCGAGATGCCCAGATAGAAGAATACACAAGAGGCCAACATGAGAACAAAATGGCAGGCATCAACTTTATCGTGGGGAGCACACTTTTGCGTTAGGGGACCGAATGGGCTTCATATATGTCAGAGAACAATAGTGGCATTCTGCCACACATGTGTGATACAATAAGCTGAATCATGCTTACATAAGTTAGGCGCAGGCGCCCTACTGCATTAATGTAACATTCTAAATCCGGAGTCCTATCCTTAGCTATGAGCCTGGATCACAGCTAGACCTGGGACCCACAGTCACGATATTTGTTTAAATTATGGCAAAACAACTTTTGCAGAAACAAGGAGAGAGTAAGAGTATGAGACGTTTAGAGAAATGTCTCTAAATAAGGCCTCCAGACAAGGCATGCTGCCTTTGACCTCATATTGCGTAATTCCATTTACTTGAAATGTCCAGATGAGGCCAGTCCACAGAAACAGAAAGTAGACTGGGTGTCTGGGGCTGGGAGGAGGGGACATGGGGAGTAACTGTGACTGGGTCGGGACTTCTTTTGGAGATGATAAGTGTTCTGGAATTAGATAATGGTGATGATTGCACAACTCTGTGAATATACTAAAATCCCCTGAATTGTACACTTTTAAAGGGTGGATTTTATGGTATGCGAATTATATCTAAAAAAAAAAAAAAAGATTGCTGCCTTTTAAAATGCATTTACCAACCCTGCCCCAACCAAAGAAGGGCCCTGGCAATGTCACAAGGCTCTTTACCCCTATGTCTTGCTTCATATCTAGCCTCATCTAGCCAGGAACCTGACACCTATTAATGCCCAGCAGTGAAGCACAGACTGGAGTTGCATCTTGGCTCTATCAGTTGCCAAATAAGTGACATTGGGCAAGTTGCTTAACCTCTCTAGGTCTTCATTTCTTCATCTGTCAAATAAGGATGATGTTATTTATCTTATAGGTTATTGAGATGATTAATACATTTGGAATAGTGCCCGGCATGGGCAAGATACTGTGTGTGTTTACGACTGTTCTCATTCATTCGACGATCCCAAACGCTTAGTCTGTTCCTCTGCACTCTTGTCTGTCAGGATACACAGGCAGACAGGACTCAGCCCCTACCCCCAAGGGACCTGCCATACGGCTATGGCAAAACACATCTTACTTGCTCTAGAGGGCTGCTCAGAGGTGAGACGAGACTTCTTCTGCTCCAAGGGTCTGGGACAGGCTCACTTGGATCATCCAGGCTCTCTGTGGTTTGTCATACACATGGTATAACCTGTCCCTTGGTAAAAGGAAGTGTTTCAATGGGATTCTGTGCTTTCAACCCTGCAAACTCCACAAATAGCTACTTTGTGTGACATTAGAGGCCAGAGAAGAACCGCTAAGGCAGATATTTATTTCCTGAAGAGACTATCATATATCCAGGGTTTTGGCACAACCAGGAGTCTCTTCGCCAAGAAGCCCAGAGGAATGAGGATGGGTGAGTCAGCAATCCTGTGACAGTTCTCCTAGGTCTGTCCCAGGCTCTGGGGGTTGGGCGGGGGGCATCCGGCTAACCTGGCATCACACACATGAGCATTCTCCTGACCACTGGCCCCGTGAACCAACATAAAGTTTGCTGGAGCTGAGTTCCTTGTGAAAACAAAGCCTGCTGGCAAGACTACCAGATAGAGAGTCCAACACTTAGGTTCTAGTCCCAGTGCTATCCTTAACCTTACTTGCCAGTCCTTACCGAGCCATTCAGGAATACAGAATAGCAACATGTTGTGTGAATTTAGTTCTTTGAGAGTCTCAATTTCCTCCTTTAAAAAAACACATTTTCGTTGACTCAGGGCTCTTTGAAATGGCCTTTACAAAGCTCTCTGGGGGTCAGGGGTGAAAGGCTTAAGATGTAGGCGGGGCTCTAGGCCCCCACCAAATTAATCTGAGCATCTTCTCTTTATTGGGCATTGTGGAAGCTTCTTTCCGAAGAAAGAATTCCAAGTTTTAAAGCACGAGGAGCCACAGGAATAGAGTCCTCTGAGGTCCCTTCTGTTTCTAACCTCTTGTGACTGTGAGAAAATAGAGGGTGACCTGGTACTTTTCATTATGAAGGATATGAGTTGAATAAGCAACTTACCACCTTTGTCATTATAAAACAACCTAAGCAGTTCCACTCATTCTAGTGAACTAGTCCTGTCAGTGCCTTTACTCAGTGACCTCTCAGAGCATGGGACTGAGCAGGGCTGGGAGAGGTGCTGGCTCTGCGGACAAAAGTCGGCCCTGACCTGCTGTCCAGTCTCTCTCCTGAGGCCACATGGGAGAGCTTGCCCTCCAGCCACAAGTGCAGATTTTCTTAGAAGGTGCTTTCAGTGTGTTGACATTTTAAGGCCAGGAAGGCCTTGTCTAAGCTCATGGGAGTGGCTTTCACAGTACTATTTCCTGCAAATTCTTCTTTAAAGGACTGAAATCTTCAGACTCCAATAGACCTGAATTTGCCAGATTGGGTATCATTGTCTTAGGCCCTTGAGTTTGTTTGAGTTACAACAAAGTAAAGTATTGGACTTTTTATCGCTTTCATCTTTCCCTGAAATTTTAAAAGAGCTAACTGACTAAATTAATTCTTAACACTGCTTCAACATTCGAATCACCTAGAGTGAGTGCCAGAATAATGCTGATGCCTGGACGCCACCCCAAAGAGTTTGATTTCACTGGTCTGCAGTGTGGTACAGGGATGTCTTTATATTCCCTCTCCCCTGGGATTCTGCTATGCAGACCAGTTTGAGAACCACTGGGCTAAAGGAAATGTGCAGAGAAGAACAATAGAACACATGTGTATGCACGTGTGTATGCGCACGACCACACACACATACACACAGGATTTAATGTCTTAAAGCATGTCTGTTCAAAAATGCCATTTGATAATTTTATCTCTTGTATGAAATGTCGTGGGGAAAATATCTGCTTTAAAGGAAAATGACTTCTGAATCATGGGAATGATCAAATGCAAGTAAATAGCTAAAGTAAAAGTCAAGGCCCACTTTATAAATGAGGTTTATACGCCCTCTTTTCCCCATAGCTCCTTCTTGCATTTTAAATCACATAATAGGCTGTCACAAATGAGATCATATTGTCCTCCAGGGACCCTGCTTTAATTGTCGGTTAAGACAAACAATGGTCTTGATTAAAGGCCAAACATCACATAAATTAATTAGAGATATGAATAGCGGTTCCTCAGAAAACTAGCTATTTTTTTGGTTAAAATGTCTTTATTTTATGTAATAAAACCGCCTTTTAAATTCAACACATGAGCATAATGTGTTGTACACACGGAGTATATTAGAGATACCTAAACTTCTATTAAATAAAGATGTGGTACATAAAAATACAACCCCACTGTGTTATAACTTTAACCTGAAACTAAGTGATGCCAGCTGTGATAATTACCTCAAAAGATCATTCTGAAAATTAAGATTGGATAGTATCTGTGAAAGAGCTTTTTGAAAGTAACAATTAAAACCACTGCCTTTTAAGTTTTGCTTTTTTGCCAAATCTTGAACAGACCTCATCTCATTTCGTTCTCACATTAATCCTTTGATGAGGAATTAACTCATCCCTTGTTCAGGCCACACTGCTAGGAAGAGGTGACGTCAGAACTGAACCTGGCTAGGCCTCGCCCACAGTTCTTTCCTATAAATCCGGCTGTGTCTTACGTACACCCAAGTGCCATACAACCACATGGTATTGTTATTAGACAATGTTCTCATAGAATTTAGAAAATTACAGAATAATTAGGAGACCTGGATAGCTATAGCAAGCTGCCTGAGGAAGTTGGAGCTGACAGCTTCTTTTTCACTTATGAAGAAACTTCTGACACCAATAGGAACATTTCATTTCTCTCTTGACCTTGAAGCTGTTATGATAGGAAAACATTTTTGTTTTTGAAGATGAAGGTCATTATTAAAAGCAAGACATCCATCCAATTTCAACTCTCTCTATAGTGTGATCTTTAGGATATATTAAATGGAAAAAAAAAAAAAAACCCACAAAGTTTTGGAGCATTTAAAATGCTAAACTGTGAATATATAAAAAAGAAAAATATACGCACAGTCCTGTTTGCTTAGTTCTTTATATGGTAGGATAAAGCAAAAACTAATAAAAATGGTTATTTGTGAGGGAGGGGTGTGAGGTGGCACAGGTTAGAGAGATAGGAATAGAAGCTAGACTCTGAATTTACCTTGTTTTGTTGATTTCACTATTATGTAAATGTTTTATGTAATTGCAAAATCAAAATAGAAAGCAATCTTAAAAATTGAAGGCAAAGTAAAAGGAGCTAACCTGACCCTGTGTTAAGTAGATGGCCTAACCACACCGGGAAGAACTATTTTATGTGACTTTAAAGCACAGTGATCTAATTGTACATCTTTAGTGGGTTATCCCTTTAGGGACTAAACAACCACAAGTAAACTTCAAATTGCACTAATAATAAATCTTATCAATTATATGTTTTTGGTAATAAAATTGGTATTGTTCATATTTGTGTGTGTATATATATGTACAAATAGATAATTAACATTAAAATTATTAAGAACCAAGATTTTCAGTTTAAAAGAGATTTAAGTATAAAATTAAACAATATAAGTAAAAACACTGTAATTCTCAGTTTTAGTAGAAAATATTGATATAAACTCATGATATATTTTCTTTTAAAAAAAAATATTTCCCAGCACTGCCCATTAAAAATTCTGGAAATAATCTAGTAATGAACATCCCTAGCTCTCAGATATTTATCTCTAAGTACCAATTTTTACTAAAAGGAACTAGTGTTCTTTGGAGAAATGGCTGATTCTAAGTTCAGGACAAGACAAGTACATGATGAACCTAGAATACATTGATTTACCAGAGAGCAAGGAGACTATCAAAGACTTTTGAAGAGTATGAAAATACTTTGGAGCTAACTTGAAAGGGGCTCTCACAGGGCAAAGAGGGGAAATTTTAAGCATAAAATAATAATAACTATGACAGATCAGATGAGTACAGTGAATAGTAGAAAACTACATTAAAATCCATGTAGTAATTATAATACTAAAAAATAGCCTTCGGTGTTCCCTTTTGGAGCATGCTTGGGAACCAACTCATTATCTTGAAAACCAATAAATAAAATGAATGGATGAAACATTTATTCTGTCTTGCCTGTATGAATTGTACTTCAGATTAAGCAAGTAGTTGATATCAGAATGTTCTTTACGGATGATTTCAGATAATAAATGCAGAAGAACTAAGAGAATTAAAAATTACATTTTTCAATTTCTAAAAACATAATGGCTCTAGGCAATGGTCATCAATGGCTATTAAAATCGTTAAAGGAAAAGCTGGTGGAGAACTTTCTGTGAATGGACCAGGCTACCAGGTTTTGAGCCTGTGATCAGTCATAATGTTACAAAAGGAGAGACACAGACAGTAAGGGCTCCTGGTATATTCCTGCTAAAATAACTATACTTAAATCTGGTAAAGAGTTTATGTCTGCCTACCAGTTTACATGAGATACGGTAGGGGACGGGGGAAGAAGAGGCAGAGAAACATGTTATATGGGATCATGAGGAATAAATCAGTAAAATCCAGAAGAAACTGGACAATGTTCTAGATTCTTAAATAAATCGAAAGGGGGAAAAAAGAGGAGAGAAGAAAACCATTATGGGTTGAAATATGCACCATCACCTCAGCAATCCATATGTTGAAATCTCAATCCCCTTTACAGAATGAAACTTTAGTTCTTCTACATTTGGAGACAGGGTCTTTATAGAGATAACCAAGTTTTTAATTAGGGTAGGGTCTTATTCCAACATGATTGATATCCTTATAAATAGGGGGAATTTGGAGTCAGACATGCACCCAGGGAGAATGCAATGTGTAAGATGAAGGCAGGAATTGAGATGGGGTGATGCTTCCACAAGCCAGGAATGCCAATGATTGCCACAAACCACCAGAAGCTAGGAGAGAGACACGAACAGATTCTCCCTTACAACCCTCAGAAGGAATCGACCCCAACCCTGCTGACACCTTAATCTTGGACTTCCGGCCTCTAAAACTGAGAAAATAATTTTCTCCTGTTTAAGTCACTCATATTGTGGTACTTTGTTGTGGCAGCCATAGCAAACTAAAATAGAAAACTATTAGTTATAGGAGACTCAAGATACATGTTAACAAACATGTATCTCTTAACAAACATGTGACTCTTGTTTGGATCCTGATTCAGATGAACCAACTGTATGAAATATTCTGTTGGCTATTTGATGATGATAAGAAATTATAAGATCTTTTAGATGTAGTAATGTTATTTTGAATATGGTTTAAAAGAATGCGCATTATTTAGATAGATATCGAAGTATCTATGGATAAAGAGAAATAAGTGAGTATACATGTAGATAAAACAAGATCGGCAGTTGATGAACAGTCTTGAAGCTGGGTGGTAGAGATATGCTGTGGAAGCAGGAAGCCCTAATTTGAAGCATTTGCTGATTTCTGCGATGTTCCCACCATGGCCAGTTCGAGGCTACCGATGGTTTAACTGGCAGCTTGCAAAATTTCTGACAATTTAATATTTAGTTCTTGGGAGCTGGTAGTAGCAACTGGCTCCAGCACACCACTGTTCCATTCTATTTTTGTATCTAAAATTGCCTATTTAAAAAAAAAAAAAAGGAATACACCTGGCTAACATTTCTACTCTTCATTTTATCCAGGAGTTTGGTATTGGAAAAGAGTACCTGGCCTTGGAAGTCCCAGTTGAGTTTCAATTCTACGACACACTAGCTGTATGACCTTAGATAGTTCACTTAACTTCTCTGAGCTTGGTTCCTCAGAGAAAAAACAATGTCATAAAGTTATTGCAAAGATTACTTGAATAAAAATGCCTTTTAAAAATGTTAAGTATTGTTATCATGGTAATTATAGTTGTCGATTACCAGATCAAAGACTAAAAGGAAGTAAATGAGATTAAGACCTAACGGTAGACAGCGATTAGAATTTTCTACAATCCCTTAAAGATCATAAAGCCATTACTGAGTTAATGGCAATAACTCTTTAAATGGATTTTCCAACTCTCTTTCAAATAACCAATAAAGCCACTGGCAGCATGGCAAGGACATTCGAGGGACTGTGGGGCACATGACAGTGGCAGTAGGAATGCTGTCCACTAGAGAGCCTTGAATAAATGGATTGTGAGAGACTAAAATATAGGGACAAACTGGATTGAAAAATGCTGTCCAGCATCACAGAGGAGGGTGGGAAAAGAGGGGAGTTTGGATGAATCCTTTATACGACTTGAGCACTTGGGTGAAACCAGGTGAAGATGAGCAGCATGGACAGCCCTGCTCAGCAGAGAAGTCATACTGAAGTCGAGTGTAGGGTGGAGGAAGGATGTGGGCTGGAAGGTGGGGACAGCAAACCATCCATTTTGCCTGGGTGCTGGTTGTCTGCATTGAAAGTTCTTTCTTTTCCTCAGCTTGAAGTCCATCTCCTTTGCTGAGTACCCTCATTCCCTGGCCCTTGAGATGGCTCTGACTAGCACTCCCCATCAGCACGGTCTGCAGAGGACTGATTACCTGCCGGCGATGCCAAAGGATGGGCATGGTGACTAACACCACTGGGAAAAGTTTACAGTTGATGTTCCTCCTACCTTAAGAAATGACCTTTTCTCTTATAAGGAAAAACATGACTCCCAGATCTCCAAAGTGGATGCTAGATGGAGAACTTTCTAGGATGAAGGAGCAAGGAGACCAGGAGACCTGGCTTCTACCCTTGGGTTCGCCTTCCCTATAGGGAGCAATGGGCTGGAAGGGAACTCTCTGGATGGCCTAGGTGCCACCACCTGCTGACCACAAGAGATGCTGTTTGCCCTCTGGCCCAAGGTAAAAAAAATCTGTGTTCTCCCTTTTGTGTTGCTGTGCACTCTCTCCTCTTTTTTTTATGTGTTTTTTCTAGAGGGGGAAGCTCTCCGGGGACACACAAACACAACCCCCGATATATTCTCACACTGTTATGGGATATGCGCTGTGGTTTTTTGGGGCCGGGTCTGTTTTTCTTGTCTTTTATTTTATCTTTTTGTGTAGGGGGGTCTGGGGGCCTCTGAGGTTTTGTGTGTGTTTTCGCATGTGTTTTTGTGGGCTCTTTTTTTTTTTTTTTTTTTTTTTTTTTTTCTATAATATAAACTTTTTGCACATGTTCATTAGTGTACTCTAACACAGATACAGGGGATGCTGAGATGAAAAAAACACAGAATGGTTTCAGGCACTTAACATGCACGCAATAGATGCTTATGCTATTATTGTTATTATTTTATTTTTATTATTAACACCGTAAATGCAACCCTTTTAGATTTCTGGGTATCAGAGTAAATTTTTTAAAAATACTTCATCCATGTAAGTAATTTTTTCAAAAATCCACATGCTGCCCCATTGCAGGGTCTGGTGTATGGCCCCAGAATTGACATCAGGAGCTGTCTGCTTGGCAGCTAGGAGATAACCTGGTTTCAGATTGGGCATTTCCCATTACACTGACGTCGACACACAGAGTGGCCACCGTGAGACGCTGTCCACCATGCTGCTCCATCAGTTTCCCTCTCAGCTTCAGCACGCCCCACATACCCCAGCTTATCTCTCAGCTCAGCACAGAACACGTGTGTGTTCTCATTCTGCTGGCGCCGCTGCCCTTGTCTTGGTTTCCTGACCATGAGACAGAGCAACTCGGCCTGTCTTATCTTCCACTCACAGTACCCATGATTTTCTGCACATCCTTGTTCCTAAAATCCCTAAAGCTCCTGCCCATGAGGATTTTAGTTGAGAAGGGGAGAAATCACACTCCATGATCAGCACCAGTCCAAGCTCTGTAACAGAGGCGTATTCAAAGTTTGAACAAAGCAGAACCTCACTGCATGGGGGAGCTGAGTGCCTTTGGGTTTCACCAGATGAACGGTACAAGGGAGGAGCGAAGGGCTGACCCTGTCCAGAATAAAAATTATAATTATTTTCCCTTCAACATCTGTTCTTCTCTTTGTGTTCCCTAATTTAATAGAGGATTTCATCTGTATAAATCACCTCCTCTTC
>NW_011888861.1:5835438-5853439 GCF_000151845.1 Pteropus vampyrus | reverse complement strand
AAGGATGGGCATGGTGACTAACACCACTGGGAAAAGTTTACAGTTGATGTTCCTCCTACCTTAAGAAATGACCTTTTCTCTTATAAGGAAAAACACGACTCCCAGATCTCCAAAGTGGATGCTAGATGGAGAACTTTCTAGGATGAAGGAGCAAGGAGACCAGGAGACCTGGCTTCTACCCTTGGGTTCACCTTCCCTATAGGGAGCAATGGGCTGGAAGGGAACTCTCTGGATGGTCTAGGTGCCATCACCTGCTGACCACAAGAGATGCTGTTTGCCCTCTAGCCCAAGGTAAAAAAAAAATCAGTCCTCAACCTTCTGTGGCACTGCAAACTCTACCCTCATTTTAATAAGTAGTTCCTAAAGAAGGAAAAGCTCCCAGGACAAACAAAAACAAAACCCCAGATATAATCACACAATGATAGGAGATAAGCCATGAAGTTTTGGGGCCAACGCTCTGTTGCTAGTCTCTTAAATTATACCTTTGTGTAAAGGGGGCTAAGGGCCACTCAGAGGTTGTGGATGGCTTAGCAAATGTGGTTCTGGCCACTCATTTGTTCCTTCCTTCCTTCATTCATTCAATAAAATAAAAACTTTGAACATGTTCATTAGTGTACTCTAACACAGATACAGGGGATGCTGAGATGAAAAAAACACAGAATGGTTTCAGGCACTTAACATGCACGCAATAGATGCTTATGCTATTATCGTTATTATTTTATTTTTATTATTAACACCATAAATGCAACCCTTTTAGATTTCTGGGTATCAGAGTAAATTTTTTAAAAATACTTCATCCATGTAAGTAATTTTTTCAAAAATCCACATGCTGCCCCATTGCAGGGTCTGGTGTATGGCCCCAGAATTGACATCAGGAGCTGTCTGCTTGGCAGCTAGGAGATAACCTGGTTTCAGATTGGGCATTTCCCATTACACTGACGTCGACACACAGAGTGGCCACCGTGAGACGCTGTCCACCATGCTGCTCCATCAGTTTCCCTCTCAGCTTCAGCACGCCCCACATACCCCAGCTTATCTCTCAGCTCAGCACAGAACACGTGTGTGTTCTCATTCTGCTGGCGCCGCTGCCCTTGTCTTGGTTTCCTGACCATGAGACAGAGCAACTCGGCCTGTCTTATCTTCCACTCACAGTACCCATGATTTTCTGCACATCCTTGTTCCTAAAATCCCTAAAGCTCCTGCCCATGAGGATTTTAGTTGAGAAGGGGAGAAATCACACTCCATGATCAGCACCAGTCCAAGCTCTGTAACAGAGGCGTATTCAAAGTTTGAACAAAGCAGAACCTCACTGCATGGGGGAGCTGAGTGCCTTTGGGTTTCACCAGATGAACGGTACAAGGGAGGAGCGAAGGGCTGACCCTGTCCAGAATAAAAATTATAATTATTTTCCCTTCAACATCTGTTCTTCTCTTTGTGTTCCCTAATTTAATAGAGGATTTCATCTGTATAAATCACCTCCTCTTCGCTCCCTTGGTGAATGAGCAATTCCCACCCAAGTTTACAGGACTGGTTGAGCATACAATACCCAAGACTGGATGAGACTGATGGCAATTTATTAATCACATATACTCATAGCCCGGATGAGGACATTGCACACCACACAGGGTCACGCACACGGTGGTTGCACTCAGGAACAGAGTGAACAACAAGGGATTGTGGGGACTGGCTTTACAGTACCAAGAGGACAGTGTTTGTTCCCGCATTCCCATGGGAGGATGTAATTGGCTTGTTTGAATATGTCAACAGCTGGCAGGGAACTGATGCCCACTACTCAAAGAAATGCATCTGTTTCGCCTTGTTGGGCTATGGGAACTTATCCACAGGAGCAGAGTCAGATTGGGAACTTGCACTTAGACCATTTGAGGCCCTCCTGATGTTACCAGATGTCAAGGCAGCACGTACTAATTTAAGGACTTAACCTGTGAAAAACAGGACATCGGGCTCTAAATGGAGTCACTTATGCTAAGCCCCTCCTCACCAAACTCAGACTTAACTTATAGTTTCAGCTCTTCCAGATAAGGAATAGTTTCTTAATTATAGTTTCAGCTCTCTCATATGTGGAATTAAGTCAATTGAGAATGACCTGATTAGCACTAGTTAGGTTATCTGCCTGATAGACCTCCTGCAATAACCACTCATTTTTTTTTATCTGGCATAACTTCCTTGTTCCTGCTCCCTGCTGCCTATAAAAGTCTTTCATTTTGTACAGCTCCTCGGAGGTCCTTCCTATCTGCTAGACAGTGTCCTGCCCAAATTATGAATTGTTGAATAAATCTAAGATCTTTACAATGTACTCGATTGAATTTTGTTCTTTAACATACCACATCATCATCCGCTCAGTTGCACAAGCCACAGAGTGGGTCTCATATTTGACCCCTCCCTCTTTCTCATTATCCACATCCAACCAATCATTAAATCCTTTTTAAATATATATGGAATCTACTCACGTCTCACTGTCCCTACAGCCACCACCCTGGTTCTAATCACTTCATCTCTTAGATGCTTTTTGCAAAATTATCTTTATCCATGTTTTCTTCTAATACTTATGCAATTTCATTTTGCATCTAGATCTCATAATCATTTGGCAGTTATTCTTGTGTATAGTGTATAGTGCAAGAAATCGATCTAACTTTATTTTGAGTCTCTCTGCTACAGCTGCTGACCACCACAGACTTCTTCCTCGCCAGAGCACCCAGCTTGGGGAGCACAGCAGAGCTGGTTTCCACTCCACTTACCATCCATATGTGGGACTTTCGTGTAGGGTTTACCTTGCACAACTATCTCATGGCCTCTGATTTATTGCTAATCCTGTTTCCTTTCTATAGACAGAGTGCTTTGGAAAAAGAAAATATGACTCCACCACTGCCTATTTGTTTCAGGAAAATCCAAACTTATTGCCTTTGGTTTAAAGTTCTTAAACTGTCCCCTTTTCTCCTTCTTTGCCTCCCATTCTTTCTCCTCTTGAATATTTTACCTGAGTCTACACTGTAAGTTAGTTCCAGTTCTTAGATCTGCACCTCTTACCTCTGTGCCTTTGCATGTGCTGGCCCCTTTGCAGGGCTGCTCTTCTAACACAAACTCATCTTCTAAGTCTCAGGAAACACTTCACTTCTTCCAAAAGCTTCCTTGGCTCTGGCCAAGCTTGGTTTGGGTACCTCCAACGCTCCCTTAGGTTAATCCTATGATAGTACTTTCTGTGCTTTAGTATTTGCTGCTCTCCTACTAGCCTGTAAGATCTTCGAGTACAAACACTACATCTTTCCACCACTGTAGTCCAAGCTTCGGGCACAGGCATGACACATGGGCAACACTCAATAAATCTCTTTTGTCTGAATGAGGGGCGTTACACTGAGAGGAAGACCGTTAGCCACTATCAGCAACTGAGAGCTATCATGAACCAGTTTTGTGCTTTCTTAAAAGAACATCGTGAGGTGGATGCTATTATCATCCTCATTTTCCAAAGGATGGTAAAATGACCCAAGGTCCAAGGCTCAAGATCTCACTGCTCACCAACAGCAGAGCCGGTTTTTAAAACCAGGGCATCCTGATTTCAGACACTTGGTCTTAAACACTATTCAGTTCTGTCTTGATGGCAACACAGGGCTGAACTTAAAAAGAATAGAGAGGCAGAAAGTGCCTCCCTTGAAGCCAGGCCATTCAGTGTATTTCTTGCTTAAGGGGTATGCAGGGAGGGTGGGGCTGGCAGTGGAAAAGGCTGCCTGAAGCGTGGTCAGGTTATATGGAAACAATGGATGTTAATGAGGGAAACTAGCAGGCGCTCACACCTGCGCCTGAGAAAGACCAGCGTGGAGAATGGGGTAGTCAGTCCAGGGCTGCCTCTGGTGGAAGGCTGTTATGAAGGAAGTCCTCCTTGAGGTGGATCTGGTGTCAGATTCTGGAGCACAGGTTCTGGAACTTTCTAGAGGAGACTTTGGGATTTATACATCAGCAAGCTTCAGGCTTTAATTGTAAAGTTTTCAAGTGTAGCTCCAAGAAAGAATCAGTTACCTGAAGCCCATGTATTATGAAACACGCACGTATTAGTGATGCTCAAAGTCACTTGAGTAATTCTCTTTAGGCTTCCCAAGTGATTTATTGGACAGGTCTGGAGATTTGCAAAATGGATTTTATTCAACTCATATTTTGGTTCTTAATCCCCTTGTATACCAAACACTTCACATTTCAATTTGGAATTTTAGAACCTATTTAAATAAATCACAAGAGCTTAATGGAAAATCAAAATCAAAATAAATAAATGGCTTAATTAATTTTTTTTTATTGTTTGCTTTATTTTTCATTCACTACAGGGTTAGGAAAAGACCATAGAGCAATTTATAACTAACCTGTCTGTTCAGGGAGGGACCTCTGTGAAACTATGCCCTCCTGGGCATACTCAACCCGTCTCAAATGACACATGGGGAAAACATCCGCTCTCTGACAAACACCTACACCAGAACAATTCAAATTGCAAACCCAAATCAATATCAAATGTACATCTTGCTGCATTTTAAATAGAAATAGGAGAGCTAGCAATGTAGAATTCATTCAAGCCATTAAAGTTTATTTACCAAGGCTTAATGCTCAGAAGGGAATTAAATTCCTTGAAATGGAGAGAATGATACATATCGGTGAGAATTAAAGGAGAGAAACTGAGAGTGAAGAAATGCATTTCCCCAAATTTATCCTTCTCTTTGGGGGGCCTCTGAAATTCTCAAAGATCTTGATGATTGTTTATTTTCTTTTTCACTACACACCCCACTGCTTTACTGACTATACTGATATTCCGTGTCATACTATCATTACTGGACGAAGTTTCTGAAAAGGTAATTTCTCCTCATTTTTAGAAGTTGTTGTCTTGCCTTCATTTCACCTATCTGCTCTCTCTTCATTTTGATATGCTAAAGAGTGGTCTTATTTGGTAGTGTATTAGGTTTTTCTGCAGTAACAAATGACAAATTTTAATAGTCTATGAAAATAAACATTAATTTTTCAGTTATGGGATCGCAGGTCAGCCGAGGCTCAGTTGTGTCTTACCTGAACTTGATTGAACTCCAATGGACTTGACTAGGCTTGGTTCAAAGCTTCATTCAGGTCAGGTTCAGGTCTGCTCCATGGGTCTTTAGTTTGGAGACCCAGGCTGGAAGAGCAATGGCTACCTGGAGCATCCTGTCCTCATGGAGTATGGCAGGAGTACAGGACAGGAAGTGAACAAACAGAATGCCTCTACGAGTCTCTTCTTAGTACTGGTATGCTACGATGTGTACCACATTCCATTGCTCAAAGCATGTCATATGGCCAAGCCTATAGATGAGGGGATGAGGACTTGTACTCTTTCCTGATGTGTGCACAAGAAGCATGAATATTGACTGAAGAATAATATAATATATTCTAGGTGGGAGGGAATGGAGTGCAGGGATTTCTCAATCATTTTTTATAAAGGAAAATCAAATAGTTTTCCAACTTTTATTATACTAGGGAGGCTCTGCCCTTATTTCCAGTGCTCTGGATTATTACCTCAACTTCTCTGGAGAAAGAAGGCAGACTGAAATATAATTAGTCAAGAGTACTCATGGTAATACTTAGAATTTATTGTGCAACTACCATGTGCACAGACCTTTTATGTATATTCATATAGAGTGTACTCATTTCAGGCTTTGTAAACAATACAGCTTTTTATAACCGTACTTAATTTCAATTTCAGTTTCTGTTTAGTGCTCCCATTCCAAAGAGTTGCAGAAACATAATCTTAGTCACTTTGGGGTGGGGCTGGTGGAGCAGGGCATGTAATCGCCTGTCAGTACTGGCATGCTCCTATGTGTCCTCGTTCCCACCTGGCCTCCAGTCAGTGATGTGTGTATGTAGCAGTGCTGTTTCATCCACTTCGTTCTGATGAGGTCCTTGGGGTCTGGCTCCTCCTCAGCCACTCCTTTGCCTTTCTTGGGAGTATAGAATATATCCAGCTATACTGGCACATCCCCTTTCTTCCTTGATATGCCACCTAGCAATTTCTGCTCTACTGCTTCCCATCATGCTGGGCTCAAGGGATTTTGAGGTCTTATCAGCTTCAAAGGTTTAACATATGTTCTTGGCTCTTTAAAGCTGGTTGGGATTTCTATCGTTCATCTTCCTTTCTTGGACTTGGCCCAGGATGGGGTAGGGAGGGGCAGGAGGCTCCTTCTGGAACCACGCTGCAATGACCAACTCACTTGACTCCAACGGTTTCTCTCTTATCTCAATCTATGGGATTTTATCTAGGTTTAGTTGAGCTCATCTGGCTTCAGAGAATCTTCCCAAATATATTGTTTAGGACATACTTTTCTGCTCTTATTCCTTAACTTTCATCACAGGTAGAGAAATTGATTTTGAGGCAGATGAAGTCCTTTCCAAAGCTGACTAAGTTAGCAAGTGGGGAAAGGAGGATTTGTAAGATTCAAAAGCTGACATTCCCTGCACCCGGACATCTTCTGACATCTTAACTCTGGTAGGAAGATTGCAGCGACTTGTGTGGGACCAAATGAAACAACACTTCTAATTCAGCGTCTTCTGTCAGGTGATGGGGAGATGGCCTCAGCTGTTGGGGCAAAGTGGACATGGAGCATTTTCAACTCTTGTTTCTAAGTCTCTAAAACACAATCCAGGTGGAGAGAGTCTGAGACAAAATATCCCTTGTCTTAGAACTGGATCCACCAGGGTTCAGAATAATGGTGGGCCACACTGACCTCAGCGATTGCTCAGGTTTGGAGCTGGAAAGCAGGCTGTAGTCTGTTGAGAAAGCAATGCTTACACATGGCATGATTCCCCTCACTTTTGGAAAAGACTTGTAAATGTAAACAGTCATTCTATTTTCTCTGATCTCTCCTGCAAGTGGTGCTTCCTCCATTTCAAGAGATTTTACTCCATTGCTGAGCACTAGGAAATAAACTTTTGTGACTTGTAATGAAAGCCATGTTCACACATGCGCGTGCGTGCACACACACACACACATACACACACACATTGATTGTCCTCACAATGATTGAGTTGGGCAAGACCTCTCGTTCTCTTTATTCTCTGTTAGAACCACATAATTTCCTTGTCTCTCACTCTTGGTTTCTTTCTCACTTGTCACACATTGTGGTAGTATGCCCAAATGCTATTCTTGGAAGATATTACCACCAAGAAAGGGAATAGAAAATCAGGCACACTTTTTTTGTGTATTACTGTTCACCTTTTTCAGACTCTACACGTTTTTGAAAGAAGTTGGAAGTTAGAAGATTCCCTGAAATATGACTGTTTGCCTGTCACTTAGCTTCTCTGAACCTCATAAAATGAGAATAATAGGACTATTGACTGGGGATCAAAAATGGGGATCCAAGCTGCATATATGGCATATTGCATTTGTGTTAAAATATGTACTTTAGAAACTTGCTGGATGAAAACATGCCAATGTGTTAGGGTTTACCTCTGGGTTGTGAGGTTATAAGGAAATTAAATCTTTTTCTTTGTATCACCCAGCTCCAATATCTCCTCTTTTTCACTAAAATTGCTTCCAAATGACTTTTTCTGTTTCCAAAATCACATTCATTCTCAAAGGACAGATTTTCTGCCTTTAATTGTATTTTAAGAATGTACAGCAGGCTTTGTAGGAAATCATATACACAAAAAGATTTTTCAGCACAGTTTTGAGCACTGGCAATCCTTTGGAAGAAGTGGATAAGGTGATAATGTGAAGGAACAGCATTCATTTTGTTGTATAATTACTGGTGTGTCACAAAATTAGCCACAGTGCTTTGATAGTTATATCCATAGATGGGGAGAAATGCTAGCTTATTCTATTGTTTGGATTTTTTAAAAACTCCAGATCAATGTACCATGTGAATGTAGTAATTCAACCAGTCATCTGGAAAGTTCCCGTATACGAAAAATAAATATGTGCCTTAAAGAAAGAACAGTTCATTGAATGCTTTATTATAAAACAAGTCTTTCTGCTTCCATAAATAAAAAGAGGAACTGCTCTGCATTTGAAACTAAATTGTGGAAAAAATATGTGATTCTGAAGAACTATCTCTGCTTTCAAATATAGAATATGAAAATCAAAGATTATTGGCTCTCCTACACAAAGTATATTTTATTAATAAAAATGAAACATATAGAGTTGTCCAATTGGAGTGAATGTTTACTTTTCACGGGATTTTACATCATAAATATTTTAAATAAATAACTTCTGTTGTTCACTTTTATTTTTATTAATTTTGTATGGGAAAGCAAAACTTTTTGTATTAAATATCTTGTAGAATTGATAATTGAACATTATCTTTATCAAAAGAAGAAAAAGCATATGAAATTGAATGTTAATAGATCAGAAATATTTATCTGATTGACAAAAACTCAATTACATTTGCCTTTCCCATGGATATTTTATAAATATTTGATTACCTCCTGTAGCCACTGTGTGCATAGCCTTATGCTAGGCCCTGTGAATACAATAAGAATGTGTTTCCAACTAAAAATTGGAAACCTTATTTGGACAAGAATGAGGGATAGTGGTACAGAATATTTGTAATTAAGGGGGTATTATTGCCCATACTCTACTTGTATGGTTTCTGTTCTCCATGACGTCATTGTCTTATTGATAGTTTTAAATATGCAATTATTAAACCATGCATCAGGCTGACTTTTATAAAGTTTAATACGAAATATAAAGAGGTGCCAAAATATAGGACACACAAACAAAAAAGGGTTTTGAGTGGTCAAGTCGTAAGGGGCTGAAATAACCAGGAAAGTTTCCATGAAAGAGGTGATCTTGAAGGATATACCATGCAAGGATCAGGTAGTAATCTGGCTATAGTTGGGATCAGACTTTGCTTTAGTGATAATGTTGTATCATTATCCCCCGAATCTCAGTGGCTTACATTAAAGACACTTATTTTTCTTGCTCATAGGTCTGTGGGTTGGCTGACATCCAGCTGATCTTGGCTGGACTCAGCTGAGCATGGCTCCAAATTACAAGTCCACTTCGGACCTGCTTCCTATATCTCATTCTGGGGCAGGAACTACTTGGGGCATGTCTGTTCATGGTGATGATAGAAAAACAAGAGGCCAACTCACATCATGCAAGCATACTTAAAGCCTCTGTTACAATTTTTATTTCTTTGTTAAAAAAAAAAAATCACAATTTTTTTCCCACAATTTTATTTTATTTTCACTAACATTCTGCTGTCTAAAACCAGTCATGTGGCAAGCCAACTATCAATGGGGTAAGTAAATACACTGTACTAATTTTAGTGAGAGCTACTACAAAGTCACATGCCAAAGATCATGGATATATAGTTCTATATATAGGGAAAGAGTGAGGAATGATAAATAATAATTCAATCTACCACAGTTACATATTTGTAGAAATAATAGAAAAACTGCAAACAGTACAGATAAAAACCCCTCACAGTGTAAGGCCCAGATGAAGAACACAGGTATAGATCATTGTGCTTGGTGGGCCTGAAATGAAAAGACTAATAGTCACTACATTCAAGATTTGGGAAGTTTATAATAAGACTAATGCTTTCTAGTTCATCTTCCTGGATGAAAAATAATCGTAGACTAAAGTTGAATATGAACTTGAGATGAAAGAAAATCTCTTTTGGGAGATCAAAAGCCGGCAGAAATGACTGAAAGAGGTGAAATATCTATTTCTGTTCTTTAGGGAGGGAGGGCTGTGTCTCGTCTTTTTCATTTTTATGTTTCTGTGATGTCAGTGTTACTTCCCCTCCCAAAACCCCCAGCAGTGGCTGAGTGTCGGAATGCCACATGACAAGATGCATGACGACCTTTGTAAGTTCTTCTTTTGTTTTCTCTGGCCAATGAAGGAGGAGCGAAAAACTGGAGGTCTGTTTTTGGGTTGTGGTCTTGGGATGGCTAGTTGATACCAAAACACCACTCTTGGAAATCTGGTCTCCGCCTCCTGGCAGCATCTCCGTGCTGAAGAGTGTTGTGTGTGGGGAACGACAGATGCCTAATGTGTGTGGACTGTTTCTACTGTCAAAGGCCAGTTTCTACTGTCAAAGTTTTAATATAGACTATAAGACCTTCAGAAGTAATCTGGGTAAAACTAAAGTGATATTGAACCTCTCTCTGCCTCAGAATCCTCCATGTGCAATGGGGATGGTACCAGCTACTTTAAAAGTTGTCGTGCAGGTTAAATGAGAAAACACACATAAAGGTCCCAGCACAGTGTCCAGCACATAGTAAGTAATAAATTGTAGCTTTAAAAACACACAACATCAAAAGCATCCCATTATTTGGAAACAATCAGATATATTTTTTTAAAAATTCATTTTGGTGTTCTATAGACACTGCTAGCCTCAGGCAGTGCCGTCAGTTTCAGGTTGAGGCCCTGGTAAAAAAATTCCTCAGATGCTCCCAGATAAGGAAGTCTAGTTAAAAACCCTTACAAAGAAATGTTTATGGACAGGCAACATTATCCTGCCTCGGGCCCCACTGCAGAAGTGTAGTAGGAATTTGCGCAAGCCTCCCCCATCCCCATTGGTTTCCAGCTCCCCGGACACACACTTGACACAACTGGCCTGTAACTTGGCCCACGACAAAGTCTGTGTCTTGTCCACTGTTGTGAGCTCCACAGTGTTAAGCATAATAGATTGTAAACTCTATGTACTCAGTTCAGGAATGTTTGCTGAATGAAAAATGCTTCCAGAATCAACCTATATCCTCATTGCAACCTTTATCAGCTCAGATGCTTCATCAATTTTTAAATCATAGGCTAAAAAAGAACATAAGATATATGATTATACCTTACAGTATAGGAGGGATTCTATCTTATAAGAACTTCGTATCGGCTGCGTTTGAGAACCAGTACTTTGTGTTGAATGAGCTGTGCAGCAGACAGCACAGGCTGGCTCATCTGCCAGGTCACTCTGCTGGAAGCTTAAATAAGCTTTGATAGACCTCTCACCAAATTTACTGAGAACTTTTATTTCCTCTGTCAAAGCATAAAACTAAGTTCAGGGGAACTTCCTCATAAGTCTATTAAGACCAAACCTGGTCTCTTGTGGGTTCCACATGGGGACTCATCAGAATGTCACCCAGCCTTTTTAAAGTTCTGTCTGGTTTCCTGTCCCCTTGGCCAAACATACCTATTCACGCCATCCGGAAACCAGGCCCCGAACTGGAGTAGGCCATTGGCGTCACTAGTCTCCGTGCCAGGTACCCAGAGGCTGAGTTTCTTATCTCTGAACTTGCTTCCCTCTGTCCTTGATCCACTCCTGCACTGACCACCCCCACCAAGCACACCACTAGTCTACCTGCCAGTGACTTGCTTTCCCCCATCTGGGTGGATATCCTACGTTTGGTGTCTGAACTTGAGTCCTAATTCTCATTTCTTCTCTTTAATCCATGAACTTTATGTAGCAATTTGCATTTACAGTTGTGCTTATAAACTCAGATGCCTCCCAGCCCCAAGCAGATAATGTCATGAGTGATGCTGGTGGGCAGCATGGAGAGTGGGGACAGGAACAACATGGGGTCTCAGTTAACCTTTGCTTTCTCACTTCAGAGGACACATGGGTGCAGAGCCATAGTTCTCTGCTATGAGACAAATAACAGTGTGAGATGCTAAGTGGCCACTAGAACTCACCTCCAGCTTCAGCTGCAGTAGGTGGATGTGGGTGATGGGGAATTGCAGGGCACATTAACCTCTCTTCTATGGGCAAAAAGCGGCATATTTTTGCAGTTTGGGCCACTGCCCCAAATCTTACTTGTTTATTTTCAAGAGAAGGCAAAAATCTGGATTTTTATGTGAAATATCCTAATTTTTCAACATCGGTTGGCTTATTTAAAACCCTCTACGAGGGCCAATTAAGTAGACTGTGGGCTGTGTTCAGGCCAGTGGGTACTGGCTGGTGGACTCTGGCTTATACAGACCTCCTATAAGTGTCAGTTATTTGGCTCCTTTGGGCATTAGTATTATCCTCCTTTTATATGCAGAAGGCCACACATCCACAAGAGTGAATGGAGGAGCCAGGATCTGAACCCACATCTTTTGGCTCCAAGTCCATGGGTCTTGCTGCCACAATGACTGATTTCCCAGTTGCTAAGTTTTCTCAATACACATCCTGATGTGCTTAAGCCTGGGATGGCAGAACCTTCATTCTACTCTCATGAACACTGCACCTAGTAGACCCCAAACGTCTAATAGTCTTAGCACTATTAGATTAGTCTTAGCACTCTCCAGTGAAGCTCATTCCACCACAGCTGGAGCCTCAGTGACCACACACGATGGCCTCAGAACATCTCCTGTCTCTACCTGAAGGTGTGTATTGGTCCCTGATCAAATCCCCACCTGTGAGCAGTCAGGGGCAGGCTGACCTGCACCGCTAGAGGTCCAGCGCACATGAGGCCATGAGAGGAGGAGGCCGAGCTTTCTGCTTCTTGCCTTCCCTTCTACCTTGGATATAACCTCTTGCCCAGTGTTTCCCTCAGGTAAGCCTAGAGTGAAGTCCACATCGAGTCTGTACTCTGAACTTGGGGTCAGAGGGTCTGAGTGTTGATGCCACTTTTCTGATAAACTTCTAATGTGATTTTGGACCTTTCTCTTCATCTCATTGGGCCTTAGATTCCACATTGGTAAAATGAGAGACTTGAACTTGTGTATCAGTTGAGACGCTGAATGGCTATGACAGAAAACCTAACTCAAGCAGGCAAAAGCAGAGTTGAAATGATTGGTTCAATTAATTAAATAAAAATAGCAGGAGCTAGAGCAATATTTTCATAAATTGATCTCTTAGATCTCTCATCTCTGCGCTCCTGTTTTGGCTTCATTTCAAGGTGGCAAGGAGGCTGGTTACTCCAGGTGTACAAATTTTTGGATTCAAGCCTGGTAAAAAAAAAAAAAAAAAAAAAAAAAAAGAAGGTGGCCCGTCTCTGAACAGTAGCAGCTAAAGGCTTGTGGCATATCACTGGCTCAGTTTGTGTTAGGTGCCCAATCCTGGGCCAGTCCTTATGACCAGAGAAATGCAATATGAAGAATTGTGTCACACACGCACACCACCTGAAAAACCCGTGGACTGAACATATGAGGAAAGTGTTTCCCCAAGGAAAATGAGGGTAAGGCCAACCAAAGAAGAGCAAAAAGGTATTAGGTGTTAAACTTCATTATTAATTTAGTATCATTTTTTGACATGTAGATCATTGAAATGCTACCCAAAGTCAAAACTATACAGAAAGGTATGCTCAGAGAAGCATAACTCCATGTCATATTTCTTTCACCCCATTGCCCCACACTCCTTGTAGGAAACAAGCTACCTTATTTTGTTGTTTGATCTTTCTGTGCTTCTTTTTATAAAGACAACAGCGATATGCAAATCTCATTATTTCCCTTCTTACACAAAAGACTTTATATGCTTTTTTAATACTTTGTCTTTTCACTTAATAGTATCTCCTGGAAATCATTCCATAATAATTCATAGATCTCTTCCTCCTACTTTTTTATATCTCACCACCTCATTGTGTGTATGTACTATATTTTGTGCAACTAATCTCCTGTGCTTGGGCATTTAGGTAGTCTCTAATATTTTGCAATTATAAATAATGCTGCAATGAATAACCTTGGTTATTTGTATTTTTATATTATTAGAGGTATATATTCAAGGTAAATTCCTAGAAGTGGAATTGCTGGGTGGAAGAGTCAATGTAAACGCAGTTTTGTTAGATAATGCCAAATTCTCTTCCACAGGGATGGTACCATATTATATCTCACCAGCAATGTACCCAAGTGCCTATTTCTTTAGCCTCACCAATAGAGGGTATTGTTAAGCTTTTGAAATTTTTTTTTGGCTAATCTGATGAGTCAAGAAAACCATTTGATGTAGATTTAATTTGCATTTTTTGTGAGTAAAATTGATCATATTTTCATACGTTTAAGGACCAATTTTATACCACTATTAATGAAGTAGTCTACTTATATTTCTTTCTACTTTTCTATTAAATTTTGGGGGTTTTTTAATTTTAAAAAATTAAAAGTTATTAAAAATTATTATTAAAAATTATTTAAAAATTATTAAAAAGTTATTAAAAGTTAAAAAGACATTAGTCCTTTATAATCTATGCTGCAAATGTTTTTCTATCATTTTTCATTTGTGTTTTGACTATACTAAAACTTAAAAAAATTTTTTTTGATAGTCAGATTTACCAATCTCTTCTTTGTAGAGGTTTTTAGTCATATAAAAAATCTTTTCTAGACAGATTATACAGAAATTCGTCCATATTTTCTTCTAGTTCTTGTGCAATTTCATTTTGCATTTAGATCTCTGATTCGTGTGGCAATGATTCCTGTGTATAGTGTAAGAAATAGATCTAATTTTATGTTATAAGTGACTATCCAGTTAGCTCAATATCAATTGGCTCAGTGATTTTGGGATTTTGCCTTTATTATAATCTATTTTTTATAAGTATTTGGGTCCATTTCTTGACTTTCTATTTTATTCCATTAGTCATTTTTTTTAGGCATTGGCATTACACTGTTTTGATTATAGAGGCTTCACAGTGTATATTAAAATCTTATAGGACCAATCTTCTTTTAAAGATGATTGATTTTTTAAAAAGGAGTTATTACAGAATATCTGCAAGATAATGGGAATGACCAAGTAAAGAGATGAGTCAGGAAAGAGGGGGGAAATTTTGTGATGTCCTTGAATTAGCACAAGGGGAGAAGTAGGCAAGGAGACAGAGGATACAGATTCAGGAAGTTGGAAGATTTGTTGTTAAGAAGAAGAATTATCTTCTGATTTTTTTTTTCCAGTGAAGTAAGAACTAAGGTCATCAGCTGAGAGTGGGGAAAGGGGAGAAGAAAAGGAGCATTTTTCAGAGGGGGATTGCAGAGACTAGGGAATTATTCAGAAAATGCTGAGGGTACATATGAGATCTGTGGTCATAAGTATAAAGCAAGATCCATCAGTATAGTATGGTAATGTGTTTTTCTCTAGCCTCATGCAATGGCTTGCATTTGGGAGCTGAGTGGACAAGGAGTTGAGTTTAAACGGAATTGATATTTAATCAAAAGAAGTCTGACAAATGAAGAGAGGGGTTAAGTAGCAGAGGGAGCATGGATGCAAGTGAGCAGAATGACGGGCTAGGAATCCAAGTTGAGTATGGAGGGAAATGAGGACAGTGGGTGAGGGAGAAGGCTATGAGGGAGATGGTGGGGTCAGTGACTGATCCTGAAGGGGTTTAAGAAATGTTGGAGTCTTTGGAAAGGGAGGTAATGATCCTGGGTAACGATCTAGGTTGTGATCTTGGGAGCGGGTGGATAAGGTGGGATAGAAGAAAAGATATCAACATGGATATAGAAAGACTGAAGAGCCAGAATGTAGAGTAGGTTGTCTTTGTGGCTGTGATAGTAGTGACAGAGAGCCAGTGAGCCAGATCCTAAAATCTTCATGAATTAGGGGCAGTGGCTGGGCATTGGTAGATGACTGCAGTAAGAGGAGTTAGCAGGTGGTATCTCAATGAATCATTGCTTGAGGACTTGCAGAATTGCAGCAGTAAGAAGTTCCATTCCCTGTCACCCCTGGAAATCTCATGCCCCTCTTCAGTCTGTTTCTCTGGCAATCTTCTAGGGTTGGATTTAGTTGTGAAGTCCGAATCTAAGAGGCTTGACTACGAGATTGGTTTTTAAGTTTGTACAGCCTGCCATTTCTTAAAACTCACAGGCAATTAGAGAGCCTTGAGGGGGATCATGGAGAATCGAGTGGGACATGTTCTGAAGGGCTAGTATGAGTTCCATCATAGGAAAGTTCCTGGGAGTCCTCTGCAGCATAGACCAGATGAATGAAGAGGCTACTTGTTGTCCTACAGAAACTCAATAGGGTAAGCTTAAACCTTCAAAGGGTCAAATAGGCAAAACTCTGTCAAAATCACAGGGAGACCTGCCTACTGTACCCACCCCTAGGACAGCCTACCAAGGCTCCCAAATCAAATGATTAGCCCTTTCTCCAAGAACTCCTAAATGTTGAAAACCACCCTTCTACTTCAAGCTTCCTTTCCCATCCAGACTTCTTGTGAATTTCCAACATCTGAAGCTAGATCCTGGAAAATGATGTGTGAACTGGACCTGGGTCGCCTTCAGAACACCAACACTGTAACAAGCCCTGGCTGAATCAGTGATCCCAGTGTGGCTTTGGCCATACAGTTGAGGCTGACCATTCCTGAGGCCTGTCGACAAGAAGGACCTGAGGTCTTCATGAGGGGAAAATAGACAATGTTGAGGCAATCAACCTTTGAGAGAGCAGGAATAATTAATGGACTTAAGATAGGGTCCATGCGTGAAGTGACAAACAAATGGGACAAGTAGCACGTAACAAAGATCTGAGTCTTTGTTAAGAATTAAAGATTATGACCAGTTAAGACGTTAGAAATAAAATTCAGATTAATGTTTTTTTTTTTCCAGTTATAGCTGTATGGTAATTTGGAAGTTGGTGTAGAGATGGAATAAAAGTATGTAATGGACTTGGAGCCCACTGACTCATATTCAAATGGGCTAAAGAGAAAAGTAAGGTATTTCCATTCAATGTCTCAGGAGGACCTGGATGTAACTTCTGGACTCCTGTCCCCACACAGTCTTTGAACTAGTAGACAGTTGACTGTACTATCCTGTTTAGATCTTTAGGATCTTTAGATCTTTACGATAAGGTCTATTCTGTTAGCCATGAGACATAATAAAGGTAGCCTTTAATTTAGTGACATCATAATATTTTGCTCTTGTGTAAAGCTATTGTGTATGTATTCTTGATAGTTCTCTTTAGCTTGTTTGTTTCTCTTTCTCTTTTAGCTGGATGCTCACTTGTGTTACCTAGAGGGCACTTACAGAATAAGTTTTACAGGGCACTAAAGAAGAACGGGGCTATTGGGCTCCTAACTGGTCAAACTGTAGAGTGAGTGCAGATTCTGAAGCCCCAGCCAGGGAAGAAGGTTTATTTGTAGAATGGAGTGTTCACAAACTCTGGAAAGTTCTAGATATATGATTATCGTATTTAACAGTGGTCTCTAGGTCAGGCCTAGCTGGCCATCAATTTACTCAGGTATAAAAGTAGACATTTTAATATCACCCATTGGAATTATTGTAAGGACTAAATGGTGTGATGTGTATGTGTGGTGAGTACCACTCAGTAGATGTTACTTTCTTTTCCCTTTCTGGTCCTAGCGGACTGTGCTTTCCATGGCACTGTTGATATATATTTTTTAAAATAAAACCTTTAAGAAACCTTAGATGGTACCCTCATTGCCATTGCAATTAGAGGTGAATGCTCTACTATCTACTCTCTGCTCCCCCAACAGCTGCTCTCAGATCTGTTCTGGTGGGGGAGACCCTTCCAGGCCTTCTTCAGAACCATCATTTCTGCAGCATCCCCAGGGCTATGAACAGCAAGGAAATGAGGGAAAGCAAGCAACATCTGGTGTTAAACAAATACCATCATCTTACAAATGACTTGTCTCTGGGATAATGATACTTACATATGTAGAGCAGAGGGAAGTCAACACCAAGACCTGATACTAGAGAATAAACACCTAAAAGGCAGTCATAAGACTTACTGACAACTCTACTGTGTCTATAGCTAAATTCTATTTTGGAGAAAAGAGCAAGTGCTGATGTTCATAGCTTTTACTTACACCAGACAGAAATTCACCCCTTATTCTCTGTTTTGCAGAGCAGAATTCTACAAACAGAGGAGCACAATAGAGGGTCAGTGTTTGGGGCGGTGCCTGGTGGACAGTGAGCTTGTGTGGGTCCTGCCTTGCTCCCTTGCTCCTGGCTAGTACCACCGCTGTTGTGCTGCTGCTGGGGTACCTGGGAGTTCTTGAAATGTTCTGAGGCATCATTTAGAGAGTTATGTATGTAAATGACTAAGAGAGATGCTTTATGCCTTGCCTGGTTGTTATGGATATTATACCCTCAAAGAAGAAAAATGTTAATGAATCATTCTGTAACACTTAA
>NW_011888861.1:5825684-5834068 GCF_000151845.1 Pteropus vampyrus | reverse complement strand
GAGGGCAGCAGTCTTGTGTAAGCTGTTCCCTAACTTTGCAGGTGGCTTAAACTCTCACAGAATGAAAACAATGAAGGATGAAAATGAAAGCTAATAATGCAAGCTGCCAAAATATCCCTCTTAACTATATCTGTATTCATTTGTTCGCCAACTCAGCGAACACTTATCGAGCACATACTATATGTCCAATTCTATTCTAGTGCCTGAGACTAAAAGAAATAAATAGGACGCAGCCTTACATTCTAGTAGAGGAAATAAAATATAAAAAGCAAACAAATATGTGAAATAATGTCAGACTGTGAGAAGTACTATGGAGAAAAATAAAGCACGGCAAGTTGGTGGTAGAGGTTAGCTCTTTTATATGGGGTGGTTAAGAAAGCCTCTTCTGGAAATTTGAACAGACTTGACTGAAATAAAAGAAAAAAAATGGGCAATGATTCAAGGCCGGAAGGTTCTAGAAGGGTGGATGAGCAAGACCAAAGAAACAGGGGGAGCATGAGAACAGGGCACTCCAGCATAGATGTTACTGTAACACAAGGAATTCGCCCTATAGGAGGTTTTCTTCATGTCATCTTTGGAGGACTGTGGTGTACCTGTGAAGAATGTGGGTGAGAGAGAAGGCGTTTCTCCAAAGTGCCACAAATAAAGTCTGAGGCCAATTTCTCTGTTTGTTTTTGTGCAACTTGCTTAGATTGTGGTTTCTTCTTTGCAGTCAATAAGAGAATCATTTCACTTGCCTCTTGCCTCCCTCACAGAGGATGGGCCATGCTTCTAAGTGCTTCCAGTTTCTCAGAGGGGAAAAAAGAAAGTAGGAAAGTACAGGAATAAGAGTTATTTCTATTAATTTTGTTCATTAAACGAACAAATGAGCATGTAGCTGGAAAGTACAGGGTGACTAAGAAGTAGCCCAAAGGGAAAAACCTACTAGGGAAATTTCATTAAAAAACATAATTTACATATCTACAGTTTGGGTTTCCCTCTTAGCCTCTCTGTGGTTCTCAAAGTCCCTGGGTATGTGGGTGTCGAAGCTGGAAGTATGAGTGGTGGAGGGTACAAGTGAAGATTCTGTGGTTTTGTGGGAAGAGTTGTGGAGTGGGAGCCCAAGACCCTGTGGCCAGCTGATAAGTGCTTTCCAGATAAGACTATAATAGGGGCTGAGAGTCAGAAGGTCTTCTTTAAGAAAACTTGGCTGGTCACAAGGCTCAATAATTGGTAGCTGCTGTGGTAGATTTCCTGGCAGGATCAGTTAAAGTACATTGTTTTCTATCAAAAATCCTTCTCTTTATAGGAGGTCCAGAAGGCACCCTTGGGGCAAAGGGGAACCCTGCCTTCCCCATTTGTTGGACTTCCTCATCTGTCAAGTCAGTCAAGCCAAGAGGCAGGAAGCAAGGTAGAGAGATTGGAGGCGGCACTGGGCAGTAACCATGGGTTTTGCTTCCCATTCATCAGCAGCAGTCACCAGTGGGACTATTTCTAGTCAATCACAGGTATTTTTTGCATATGTGTGACATGCTCAGCATTTCACAGGTGTCTGAAAGACAGTACTAAAAATGCATTCACCGGCCCCTCCTGTGAGACTTTTACTTAAAGGGCATGACTTACTCTCATTTCCCTTTTCTCCTTATCCAACCTCTGCTTTCCCTGAATGCCCTCCTCACTAATGCCTTCCCTCCTTGTAGAACTGCCCTCCACTCCTTATGCCACATCTCTCACTTCCAGCTTCAGACCTTCAGGAGAAAAACTGTGTCGAATCGAGAGACAAAGCAAGGTCTACTTTAAGAAATAGTGTCTTCCCATATAAACTTTTTGAGAATAGTTTTTTCCTATGCACAACCTACATGCTACTTAGTGAACATTTAATAGTGAACTAAAACTTCCTCCTCTCCATGCCCATCCTCCTTGTGCCCCTTCCTCGAGAGGTGCAGTTGAGGAGAACTAACATCATTAATAGTTATATTAGAAGAACTTTCTCCTTCCCTGGCCTCCAAAATCTGAACAGGTTCTCAAATGTCTGAGTTCCAAATGTTATGACATGCTCTACTGGCAAGCTCTCTGAGAGAAATAAAATAACAAAGCCACAGTCTTGACACACTTAATAAAAAGAAGGGAGGGTTTGAGAGTGAGCAGAAGTGGTGACGGCACTGGCTCTCTTGTTTCATGCCCAAGGTTAATGTATGCCTGCCAACGGCAGTGAGAACACGTAACCACAATGTTTTCTAATGATTCCGAGGTTTTCTCTTTTTAAAGTAACAGAGCAGAAAGACACGAAAGTGACAGCTCGTGGTTTCAGAAAGACAATAAACACTTCATTTGTATTCTCTTTTCCTTTCCCAGTGAAAATGAAGATCAACCTAGCTGTAAACTCCTCTCACTTGTTCAAGGAAGACTCCAAGTTAGCACTGGGAGCTGTTGCTTTTCCATAACCACCTCCACTTCAGCTATACAATGTGAAATTATTTTTTAAATTGTAATGTGGCCTGTAGTTAACCTGAGAATGTCTCATAAGGAATGGCCTTCCCAGAAATATGTTCATACTTTGGTATAAGGGACTGTTTAGAAGACGAGGAAGAATATGCTAAGTGTGAAAACATGCTTGGATATTTCAGTAGGTTAAGAGGGAGTTGCTGTGAAGTCACATTTTTAGGCTATTAATAGATTGGGTATTTTTTATTTTAAGCAATATGGTTTTCCATGTAATACAAAAAAGTACTTTTTGCAAATTTCTAGAAATAATGAATGAAGTCTCACTAATATCTAGCCGTATCTGCAAGAGAGTAAGGGCAATCTGGAGGGTCCAAATGAAGAAAGAGCTTTGAACTTTCACGACTGCCTCTGGGGCTGCTGAGGGTGGAGAGGAGGAAAGAGTGGAGTGGGTGTAGGTGGGGATGAGCAGTTGTCCAGGCTTGGGAGCTGACTGTGGAATCAAGGAGCTTAGGCTTTAATGACCATCAGGACCACAAGAGGAAGCCTAGGACCTAGGAGGATAGAAAGTTGGAACTGAGATCTTCCCTAGTGTAAGGATGAACTAAAAACAATTGCTTACTCACACAGTGAGATGACAAGAAAGCTTGTATTAAAAAACAAAACAAAACAAAACAAAAAACCTCCCCTTAACATTCATAATCATAGAGGTGCCCTCACATGGATATGATTAAATTTATATTACTAGAGTGATCTAGGACACACCCCACCAAGAGATTAGTAAAAAATGCTGTCACAGACTAGTAATACCTATGGGATACCTTGTTGAAACAAACATAAAATCTCTCTAGGAGGTCACATCCTATACCCAGACCCTTCAAAATTCCCCTATATGAAGTCCCAACTAAACGTTACTTTACGATAAAAAATTACGAAATACACTCTAAAACAATCCATAAAAAACAAGTTAGCAAACAAAACAAAAATAAATATTAGAACCCTCAAGGCTTTAGATAATATAAATATCAGGTAGATTCTAAAATAAACATTTTTAAAAGTTATGCAAGTCATAAAAGAAGTAATAAAGAACACAATAAAAGAACAAGATACCATCGAAAAAGACCAAAAGATCACATGGAGTTAAATAAGCAATCGAATATAACTTCAGAAATTTAAAAAATGACAATTTAAAACTTAATATGTTAAACCAAAGATTATATATCGTTGAATAAATCACTAGTGGATAAAAAGATAGACCTGGGGAATATTCAGAGGCCTGCATAGAGAAATGAAGAGAGACAACGAATGGAAGAAGAGCTTACTGACATGGAGTGTGGAATGGGAGGGCCCAATACACATCTATCAGGTGTTCCAGAAGGAAACAACAGAGATAATGGAGGGCAAGCAATATTTCAAGAGAATAAAGGGGAATTCTTCAGAATTAATAAAAACTACAAACCTTAGCAAGTTGATAATACAAAATTATCTACTAGACATAACATAAGATAGCTAAAACGACACTATGTAGAAAGACAAGATCTTAGAAACACTTGTAGGTAAAAGACCTATTGCCTTCAAAGGAAAAAGTATCAGATTGTTCAGAACTTTGCAACAGCAACAACAGAGCCAGAAGACAGTGGAATAATACAGTCAGAGTTCCAAGAAAAAATAACCATCAACTTACATTAAAATTGAATTATTTAAGAATATGAGCAAAATAAACATTTTCAGATAAATGAAAAGTGTTTACTATTAACAGATCTTTGCTGAAAGAATTATTCAAGACTGTATTTCAGAAGAAATTTACTCTAAAAAGAAGCAGTGAGATAAATGATATTAGATAGAGTTGAACAAGTATTTAATATATAAAAAAGACTAATTGGGGAATAGGAAAAAAGGTGGAATGAAGGCACTGGGCACAAATAAAGTGTCATAGTTATAATTAGAGTAGACAAATTTGTCTTTGAAGGCAAAAAAAAAAGGAATATTAGGGAAAAAACAGTCAATAAATAAAGACAAAAAGGAAAAATTTACTGACTGGGAAGAGATAATTATGAAAGCATCTAAAACACAGCATCAAGTTATATGAGACAAAGAGTTGATAAAATTTCAAAGATAAACAATTGCATAGTCAAAAGGAGATTTAAATACATCTCTTTCAGTAATTAATACTTTGAGATGACCAAAAATTAGTAAAGATACAGATCTGAACAACACAATGAGCAAGAGACCCACGTGGAGAATGCACGTTCTTTCCAAGAACACATGACACATTTATCAAAAGATCGCATATTAGACCATAAAGCATTTTCTCGTTAAGCAGCAAAGAATCATACAGACCACATTTTTTTTTAACATATTCAAGTGCTAGACCACAAAAGCAACAATGAAAACCTAACCATATATTTGGATTTTGGCCAGGGGAACCCTCTAAATATTTATGACTAAAAAGTGTCTTAATAGAGGGTCTAAGAACAAATTGTTAACATTAATAAGAAAGGTCAGCAAGATCACTGGCTATACAAAAGTAAATTTTTATTTGCTGGCAATAAGCCAGTAGGAAAATATACTTTGTAAAATATACAGGATATGTGAAAATAGCAACCAAAAAATATAAAGGTACTAGGAATAAATTTACCAAAACATGTAGAAAACTTTTATGTATGAAATTTTAAAAATTCCTGAAGATGTAAATAAATGGAAATATACCCAATATCGATGACTTTGTAGACTCAATTTCTAAAGATGTTAATTTTCCGCAGTTTATAAATTAAATATGTTCCTATTAAGATTCAAATGAGGTTTTCGAGGTTCACAAGTTGATACTAACATGTATAAGATAGAGCTGAGAACCAAGATGCCAGGACAATTGTGAAAAGGAAGATCAATACATGAGGGCTCACTGAGTCCACCACCATAGCAAGACTTAACTGTAGTTTAATTAAGTAATAAGAAAGCATGATATTAGCATAAAGAGATACACAATAGAGTCTAGAAACAAGCTTATACACATATGGAAAGTTGTATATAACAGAGATGCTATTTAAAATCAGTGGGGGAAATAAGAACTTCTAGCAAGCAGCATTGGAACAATTAGTTATCCTTATGGAAAAAATAAGTTAGTTCCTTACATCGAACCATATTTAAATGGATTAAAGACTTACATATGACAAAGCATGATTTTAAAAGTTTTGGAAGAAAATGAAGGAGAATGTTTTTGTAATCTCAGGGTAGGAAACAGTTTCTTAAACACAATACCCGAAGCACAAACCCTAAATAAAAAGATTAATAAATTCGATCACATTAAAATATTTTTAAAAAATCCCTTTGTACATTAAAGATACAAACAAAGTAAAAATTACAAATCTTAGACTTGGAGAAGATATTTGGCATGCACATAACCAAGAAAGGATTTGGCTCAGAATTTATAAACAGCTCCAAAGGAAAAGGTCAGACGATGGGAATGGGCAATCCTCAAACAGACACCCAATGGCCTCAAAAACCTAAGAAAACATCTTCCTCCCTCCTAGTAAGCAATGTCATGTAAACTAAACAAAGAGAAACTGATATTTTCCACTCATTATATTGGCAAAAAAAAAAAAAAAAATCCAAGCCCTGCTGAGGGGAGCATAAATGGGCACTCATTTTGGAAGGAAGATGACAATCTCTAATAATGTGGTGAGATTGCTGGGCCAGAGGATTCGAACATCCCCAGCTTCATATAACGTTGTTTACAACAATGAAAAATCGGAAGAGAGCTTAAATGCCCAGGTATGGGATCTAGCAAGGAACAGATGTTCTGTTAAGAATATATTGCAAACAGATGTGTTTGATTCTTTTATTTTTATATCTATTTTTGTATGCCTAAAAATATCCTAATTAAAAAATTAGCTTGGAGAGAGTTATGAAGAAAAGGCACTTAAACATAGCTGGTGTAACAGTCAACTGGTATAACCACTTCCAAGGGTAAGTTAAAAGTTCACTGTGGTGCTGTTCTTTTTAACTGCTTGAGCGGACAAAGGTGGAAGTTTGATTAACATTTATGTTGGCAAGAGTGCTGGGAAACAGGCACCCTCATACATTGCAGGTGGGAATAGAGATTGATGACACCTCAATAGAGGTAATTTTGGCATTATTTAACCGAACTGTAAATTCCCTTTGACCTAGCATGATTTCCTCTAGGTACTTATTCAGAGAAAATAACCACTATTAGAGCAAAGGTTTATCTACACTAAAGTTCATCTTAGTAATCACAGCATTTGCAATATTAATAATTAATAATATTAATAATTAAAGAAATAACATTAACACTGTCTAGACTAATAACAGTAGACTAAATAATGTGTAACACTAATCGGTTCCACTTTATGGTACAACCGTAGGATGGAATATTATGCAGCCACCAAAATGATACTGTTGAAAATTTTTAATGATGTAGAAATATTAAGCTAAAATAAAGTAGGTTACAAAATAGACGATTAAAAATATCTATCTACACACTGAAGAAAAGACATCAAAATGTTCCATAAGATTCTTCTGGATATAGATTTCTATTTTCTTCTAGTTTTTATTTTTTTTCTCTCCCCAAAATTCTTTGTGTGTAATTATTATTTTACTAAGAGTCTCTTTTGTTTAATTTAATAATTTAAACAGGCTGGATGATACTGACTGATAACTCACGCGAGAAGGCAGGAGTCAAGAATTATAGACTTGCTGCGTTCCTTGGGAAGTCCAATGAGTTTTTATATCAGAATCTGGACCGACTGAGGATCTGGGTTCACAAGTGACGTCACCGCGGACAGGCTAGGTGACGGGGAAACTGCTCAACCTCTCTGTATCTGGCCTCGCTCCTGGCTTTGTTGTGCGGCTCAGCGGGACCGTGTCACGCGTGCGAGCGCGGTTTGCAAAGCCCAAGCGCGGCGTTACGCGGAAATTGTTGTCGCTGCTGCCAGGTAGCCTCAGCGACGCGCTGGGGCGTGGACGCATGTGGGCGGGGGCGGAACGGGGCGGGTGCCGGGGGCCCGGACGGGGACGCCCCGCAGCGGCTGGCTCCGGGAGGGCGCACCGCCTGCTTTCGCCGCGCGCCAGGGATTCCCCTGGGCCGGCGCCCGGGGAAGTCCCTGTGCGCGCGGGTACAAGAGCGCTGCGCCGCGCCAGCGCGCCACAGGCCGGCAGCCTCCAGCCATGTCGCGCGGCCTCCAGCTCCTGCTCCTGAGCTGCGGTAGGGCCCGAGATCCTCTGTCGCCCCCTGCCTCCCTCCCAGATGCCCCCTACCCCCGTCTTCCTGCTGACACTCCCTTTCCTCGCTTGCTCACGCCGCTGTTTCTCTCCCTCTTGCAGCCTGCAGCCTGGCGCCCGCAACGTGGGAAGTGACGGTGGCTTGTTCAGAGGATGTGGACTTGCCATGTACCGCACCCCGGAACCCGCGGGTCTCCTACACGGTCTCCTGGGCCAAGGTAAGCGAGCTGGGGTTTGGTCGGCTCAATTAGAGGCAGCGGGAATCGCCTGACTTCGGCCGGCGACCTTATGTGGCGTCTCTAGCAGCTGAACTCCAAGTAACCAGTCTTCCAACACTCCTCCCTCACCCTCGCCCCTACCCAGATAGGTACACGGCAGATAGGTACCTCGCCCGCATCCAGATAGGTAAACGGCAGACTTAGATTTGTTCCCGAGGACCTCAATCATCTCCTGCCGTTAAAGGTTGCCAGAGGCGAATGACCCATATAAGACGTTTTGGAAGGGCAGAGAACCTCTGTGGGTGAATTCTGGAGGCCACCTGTGGTTGTGGCCAGCAAGCCAGGGAAAAAGCAGCTAGGGCAGATTCAGACACTGGACAGGAGGATTTCTGATTTGGGGTATTTTGTGACTGTGATGCCCATCAATTTGGCGGTGGGGGTGGTGGTGATGGACAATTTGAAAGGAAGGACTGAGAAAAAGACGCAATTTCGGCTTGCTTCTTGGGT
>NW_011888861.1:5820798-5824359 GCF_000151845.1 Pteropus vampyrus | reverse complement strand
GTGATGCCCATCAATTTGGCGGTGGGGGTGGTGGTGATGGACAATTTGAAAGGAAGGACTGAGAAAAAGACGCAATTTCGGCTTGCTTCTTGGGTAGTAGTTATCTGTCAGTCATCCCCTTTCTGGGATACTCTTGGCTCCTTCTTTATGCCTTCTGCGCTGGCCTCTGACAGTCCTGAGAGGTCCAGCAAGAAGGGCATCTGTGAGAGTGCATATGCGTGTCCACATGTTAATAACAACATCATTGTCCCTACTGGGAGAAGATTGAGCCTCATTGAGGCTTTTTTAAGGTTTCCTCTCACATGGAACATTTTCACATTCTAAGATTGCGGTTCTGGTGGCATCGCAAGGCCAAGCTGCCACCGTTTGCTGTCGCTGGTACTTTGTTCACCTCCTTTAATGAGGTTACTGCCACAACAGCATCAGTTTAAACCAAATGAGTATGATATTCCAGACTTACACTGTGGCTCTCACTGATATGCTGTCTTACTTTGGAGCAAATCTCTGTGCATTTGTAGCAAATGCAGGGTTCTCTTCTGTCGGCCATAAAAGATGCTCTAAGAATCTGCATATGTGTCTGGCCATTTAACAAGATAGCATAGGACAATTAGTTACCTTTCTCTCTGTCTCTCTCTGTCTCTGTCTTTCTCTGTCTCTGTCTCTCTCTGCCTCTCTCTCTCTCTCTCTCTCTGTGTGTGTGTGTGTGTGTGTGTGTGTGTGTGTGATCTCCTAATCGGATTGTAGTTTCTTGGAGACAGTGCTGTGCCAGTGCTTTTGTGTATTCTGAATAGGACCCAGTGTTTGCCCCTTTAATTGCAAAGGTGCTCAGTGAATTCAGGCAGGCAGTGTGGAAATGGTGCTGTGGCCTCAGGACATGGTGTTGTGTATGAAAGTAGGTTTGTTAGGATTCCTACTTCATTTCCATCTTATTCACTGTGGGATCAGAGAACACAACATTTCCAAAATTTTCCTCATCGTAAAAACAATAGTATTTAAACAAAAATATTGTAAAACCAATAATATTTGAATGCTCACTGTCTGCCAAGTGCTGAGGTAACTATTTGTACACATTAGCTGTTTCAATCCTTCTAGTGGATCTTCTAAGAGATCTGTACTATTATTCTTCCTACCTTACAGATGAGGAAACTGAGCCTTAGGGACTGAAATAATCCACTCACTGTTACACAGCTGGCTAAATGGTGGAGTCGAGATTTGAACCAAGCAGTTTGATTCTTAGAGGTCTATCTCGATATTTGTTTTCTCCCTGAACTACTTAAGGTAAAGAAATGAAAATCTTAAATAGTCTTTAAGATAACTAATTCCCTGCCCGGAGCTAGCCAGGCAGGGAATTAGTTATCTTAAAGAAGGAGAAAACATGAAACCACTATTCCTTCCAGAGAGTAATTTAAAAAAGAGAATAATATTAATATCCCCAGAGGAGTAATTAAAAAGTACTTATGAAACAAGTAGATGAAATGTCAGACTGTAAAGTTCAAACAGTTGTCAACTTAAATCTTCTTGCACAAGGTCATTTTGAATGATACAGTAAACCATAGCAATTAACCTTTGGCTTCTCCTTGGATGTCAGCGGATGATGTAACTCTATAATGTATGCGCTTGTTTATTGAACATGGTTCTTGCATGATTTACCCTGAAGGTCTCTGAACTCTCTGTTAAAAAAAAAAAAAAGACAACAGTCTCTTGGCATTGTCTCTTTTTCTGTCTGTAGAATAGAGTTATTGAAAAATTATAGTTTTGGTTTTTTTTAAATATGTAAACTGCAATTGAGTAGTGGTGGATAGGAGAACTATGCTATGCCAATAAACTTATCAGATACCTCAAAAATTATACTCATTGTTCCTTCAAGTACTTTTTAATGGGCCTCAGCATATGCTGTAGATATACATTTTCCAACTGAGTAATTATACTTTTGCATCGATTGTGCTTGTACAACAAATGGATAGAGTGTTCTGGAAATAAGGCCAGTGGTGAAATACTTCATTTTACAGAGGATTAAGTATCTTGTCACTTGCCCCCTCCACGCCCCATAACTTTCTTATAAAATATTTCAATGAAGTAGAGAGGTAGCTGTAAAATGCGGAATTTAAACCTGGTGACCACAGCCAGCCTAACTCACATCGCCTCCCTGCATCATCACTGGTGTGGTTTATAAAACCTCTTTACACGGTCGTGGGTTGCGTGCAGACAAGTAAAGCAGAGAGTCCCTTGGAGTATGGGTTTTCATCATCTGCCAGACTGAATCACATTCTTGTGGGCCTTCTGCATATCAGAATTACAGTTATAATGACTCACAATTTAAAATTCCATTTACCGCTAAGTTCTCCAGCACCACAGAGCATCCCACCACTGTCCGATTGTGATTAACAAAAGGACCCATATAAACCATGTGTTTCTTATCATGTGCCTTAGTAGTATTTAAACAAAGCAGATGGTGTCCAATTAGTGTCTGTAACATTAAGGTGAGTTGGGAAGGAACAGGGTCCACTTTATTTGCTCTGTTTTGAAGGTACAATGAGAGGGGCCTGGAGGGGGCTTAATACAAACATGAGTGGGGGTTGATTAAAGAAGGGGCCAAGAGCGGGTAGAGATAACCCAATTCTTGTTAACCAGACTTTACTTTCCTGTGGATTGATGTCTTCCTCTCTGGGATTCAATGATGGATCCTCCTCTCATCCCCTGCTGTATTGTAGCTGTTAAGGCGAAGTGAGTGATTAAGAAGAAATAAAGAGTACAGTTTATCTATTAAGTTTAGCTTTTAAAGTGGTGAATAGATTGTGGTTGTTTGGGGAGGTATTTAGACTTTGGTTCAGCATTCTTCTTCCACTGGCTGTGACTCTGGTTTAGATTCTAGCATAAGAGAGCATTAGCACAATCCCATTCATTACAGGGCTACCTCTGTGTTTCATACTAAATATCGCTGTGTTCACACTCTCTTTAATGAAGCTGCACTAGGTTTGGAGGGAGATGATGACATTGGATGGAATGTTTGGGTGTCGTTGATGCTCGCCACTAATGATAATGAGTGGTTATTTATCAGGAAGATGTATTACTGTCGTTTATCATGCTAGGAGCCCTGACGATCTACACTGATGCATAATGAAAGAGGATATATAGTTCATCTCTGGGTGACACTGTGGGGGCGAGGACAGATACGCGTCACAAGACAAGTGCTCTTTTAAGATGATTTCTAAAGGAAGGGAGAAAGGAGAAGTAAGGCTATGATTTCGGAAATAGCTCAAACTTGGAGTTTATAATATTTAGAAGAGCCCAGCTGTGGCAGATCATGGGCTATCCTGTGGACTAGGGACCCATGGGAGAGCAGGTTAATGACTAGTATGAGGCTACTTCACCACACAGACATTTCTCGTCCTTGGTTCTTTATGAAACTGTCTTCCATGTATGTACATTGTTTATTTCCTATTCAGCAGAGTTATATTTTCTGTCTCTACCATCTTGTGTGATAATGAGCCATAAAGCAAGAGGGCAGTAAGGAGAGCAGGATGCCTTTGGAGGGGCCAGAGTTGATGAATGGTCTGGGTA
>NW_011888861.1:5808820-5820748 GCF_000151845.1 Pteropus vampyrus | reverse complement strand
AAAGGACCCATATAAACCATGTGTTTCTTATCATGTGCCTTAGTAGTATTTAAACAAAGCAGATGGTGTCCAATTAGTGTCTGTAACATTAAGGTGAGTTGGGAAGGAACAGGGTCCACTTTATTTGCTCTGTTTTGAAGGTACAATGAGAGGGGCCTGGAGGGGGCTTAATACAAACATGAGTGGGGGTTGATTAAAGAAGGGGCCAAGAGCGGGTAGAGATAACCCAATTCTTGTTAACCAGACTTTACTTTCCTGTGGATTGATGTCTTCCTCTCTGGGATTCAATGATGGATCCTCCTCTCATCCCCTGCTGTATTGTAGCTGTTAAGGCGAAGTGAGTGATTAAGAAGAAATAAAGAGTACAGTTTATCTATTAAGTTTAGCTTTTAAAGTGGTGAATAGATTGTGGTTGTTTGGGGAGGTATTTAGACTTTGGTTCAGCATTCTTCTTCCACTGGCTGTGACTCTGGTTTAGATTCTAGCATAAGAGAGCATTAGCACAATCCCATTCATTACAGGGCTACCTCTGTGTTTCATACTAAATATCGCTGTGTTCACACTCTCTTTAATGAAGCTGCACTAGGTTTGGAGGGAGATGATGACATTGGATGGAATGTTTGGGTGTCGTTGATGCTCGCCACTAATGATAATGAGTGGTTATTTATCAGGAAGATGTATTACTGTCGTTTATCATGCTAGGAGCCCTGACGATCTACACTGATGCATAATGAAAGAGGATATATAGTTCATCTCTGGGTGACACTGTGGGGGCGAGGACAGATACGCGTCACAAGACAAGTGCTCTTTTAAGATGATTTCTAAAGGAAGGGAGAAAGGAGAAGTAAGGCTATGATTTCGGAAATAGCTCAAACTTGGAGTTTATAATATTTAGAAGAGCCCAGCTGTGGCAGATCATGGGCTATCCTGTGGACTAGGGACCCATGGGAGAGCAGGTTAATGACTAGTATGAGGCTACTTCACCACACAGACATTTCTCGTCCTTGGTTCTTTATGAAACTGTCTTCCATGTATGTACATTGTTTATTTCCTATTCAGCAGAGTTATATTTTCTGTCTCTACCATCTTGTGTGATAATGAGCCATAAAGCAAGAGGGCAGTAAGGAGAGCAGGATGCCTTTGGAGGGGCCAGAGTTGATGAATGGTCTGGGTAGATGTGATCTGTAAAGCCACAGACCCTGATTGACCCATGAAGGATCCAGTGTGTACCACTCACTGCATTTCTTTCATTCTAGAATGCCATCTGTTGTAAGAGAGATTTAAGAACATGTTTTTAGGAGAAAAAGGAAACTTGTACATAATAGAAGCACTAAAACATCAAAAGAAGAAAACAATGTGTGTGTTAGCATTAAAGAAAAGTCATACTGTCCCCATTGGCACTTATACTACTTGACCTGGTCAAATCACTTTTATGGACTCCACTTTAGGTCAAACTGTGAAAGACATAAAGTTGATTTTCAGATGTCTGTTGTATTTACACTTTCATTATTTAGTAAGTTTTTCTAAGTTACAAATGTATGCTAAGTCCTGGGCCTGCCATTGGCCATCCCAAGATCAACATGGAACTTCTGCCAGAGGACCATCTTGAGCAAAGGCTTGGACATAGGAATCCACAAGCATTTTTGGGAACCGATTAGTAACTAGTGACTTAGAGGGGAGAATTATACAGCAGAGGGCTGAGAGATAATGTTAGAGAGTAGGCTGGGAATAGATTGTGAAGAACCTTGAACGTGGAACTATAAGGGGTTAAAATTTATCCTTTCGGCAGCAAGGAGCCATTTAAAGTTTTTAAACAAAGAGGATGATATAATGAAAAACAAATCAAAAGAAAAGCATATTTCTTGTGAGGAAGGACAGAATATGATTTATCCTAGAAGATGAGTCTTCCTTCACTACAGTGAGACTTCCATCAGATAAACTTAGTAAGACTTGAACATATGTGTGGGATATACCTTCCTTTCCCTCTTCATCACCACCCTGTCTCTGGTTCTATGAAAGAGTAGGCAAGAGAATGTAGGTGCCTCAGAGCAGGCAATAGAAGTTTCAGCCAGATGAGAATTGTGGATCACTGAGATTTTTGGACTATGATGAAACAGAGCAAAGTTGCTAAAACCTTTCAGCTTGGAAGAGAGTAGGGAGGAAGAAGGCAGCTAAGAGTTAAACAGAAAAAAATAAAAACACGTGTTTTCCATGACTAGAAGGGGGAACCTGAATCACATGAGGACTGGATTATCTAAGTTCTGTACTTGGTTATGTCACTATACAAAGAAGAGGAAGTTAAAAGAAGGTCTCAGTGACGTAAGGGAAGGTTTTATGTAGGGCAGAACTAAAAAGAGATTAATTTACCTAAAAAAAAAAAAATGGTTCCTCCATCTAAAACTGTTTCCATGATCCCTTCCTGGCTACTCCTGTAATGATGCCAGATTTTCTACCAGCAGTCATTAGCTCAAACCATACTTAGACTAAAGTGCTTCCCTAAGCATATTTATGATTTTTGTTTTTATACTGGAGTATATTTGGGTAAAATTCCTGTGCGTGTCATTTACTGCTGGTATAGACATAAGAGCCCAAGGCTTGTTAATGTCACTTGTATTTTCCTAGAGCACCAGCTAGTTCACTGCATGTTCTTGTACCAATTTCCCAAGAAGGGATAGATTCCAGAAGAGCTGGTAGTTGTCTAGGATTATGGGTTCAATTGGGAAAACTTATGGGAAAAGAAGGATGCTAGTTGCTATAAGCAATTTATATTCGTAAGCAATTTATATTCACCTTGGACCAGCCTCACTGGGTCAATTCTGGAGAGCAATGGTTCTGAATCAAATCAGGCCCTGGTGTCTCATTCTCTGAGGAGTGGGAGGCATATGAGCCCAAAGGACAAAGCAGGACTGGTATGGAGGCTGGAACCATGTGGAGATAATCCTCTATGTGCCACATTTATTTCTGGGGTGGTGCAAGGTGTTCCTATTAGGACTCTTTCATTTGCAAAGGATTGTAATTCAATCGACACTAGCTTAAATAAAATGGAATATATTGGTTTATATAATAGAAATGGAAAAATTTTTAAACCGATGTATAGTTTATACTTCAGTTATGGCTGTTGCTATGGATTGAACTGTATCCCACAAAAAGACATGTCTGTCCTAATCCTTGGTATTTGTGAATGTGACCTTATCTGGAAATAGGGTTTCTGCAGATATAATCAAATTAAAGTAAGGTCATACTTGATTAGGCTGGGTCCTAATCCAATGACAGGTGTCCTTAAAAGAGAAAACAAAGACACAGACATAGACACAAAAGGAGAACACGGAGGCAGAGGTTGGAGTGATGTGCTTACCAACAAAGGAATATCGAGCATTTCCAGCAACACCAGAAGCTAGGAGTGAGATACAAAACAGATTCTCCCCTAGAGACTTCAGAGAGAGAAAGGCCCTGCCAACACCTTAATTTTGGACTTTTGGCATCCAGAACTGTGAGAGAATAAGTTTCTGTTGTTTTAAGCCACTCAGTTTGTGGTACTTGGTTATGGCAGCTCTAGGAAGTAAATACAGCTAGATTTAGAGGTTTATGAACAGCCTCAGGGGTTGGAGTCTTTCTATGTCCCAACTCTTCTTCCTTCGTGTTGGTTTTATTATCAGCTTCCATGTGGCAGTGAGATAGTAGCCGATACCTGCAGACTTGTGTATCCAACCGGGGTCAAGTACAAAGGAAAAGCTTTTGCCTCTCTTCTGCTATCTCAACAAATGTCCAATTATACTTAAGTGGTTTTGATTGGGGCATGCATCCGTTAGAACCAGTTTATCTGGTCACAGATGTCAGACTTGAATTAAGGGTGTCTCCTCTAGGACTGGATGCAGTGCACTGTGACGGGCGTGAATGTGGCTTGTGAGGGTGCACCTTCCAGGCCCAGCAGGACCCACAAGGTTAATGGAAGGAGGATGGTTGCCATGAGCATTTTGGTCTAACATTTTTTTCAAAGGCTTTTTGACACATTGTGATGGTGCTTTCAGCAACTCAGAGTGCTGTGGATATTTTAGAGACATTGCGAGTAGGAAAAGAATTTCTCCCTAGAGCAGAGATTGGAACTTCTAGAAAACTCTGCCGGAGAGGAGATTGAGAGTATCAGCAGTAAAGGAATGACCGAATGAATGGATGGAGTGGAAAACTATCACATCTAACGAAAATTTCTATTACTAACATTATCAATGATAAAATACTTTTATGTGTTTTCTCATTTGATTCTTAAAATAACCCAGTAAGTAAGGTAGTTCCAGATGAGGAAATGAGACCCAGAGGTGAAATGATTTACCAAAAGTGACCCAGCTAACTGATGGAGAAGCTGGGGCTTGACTTCAGACCTTTGGATTCCAAGGCCTGAACTTTCTCCTTGCTTCTAAAATTCACTTATTCATTCAGCAAATACTTTTTGAATATTTCCTTTGTGCAGGGAACTATTGAGAATGCTGAATGAAACCTTGGCTATGAAAAGAGAGTAATGAGATTTTTAGGACACCATGCTGTATGTCCATCTTCATCATCATAGTTACCTTCACACCAACATTGTGGGATATAATTCCTGCCTAACCTCTCACCTCTGTGGAGCAAATGAAACCTGAATGCTGTGCAGTCAGTTGGCTGAGAGCAGAACTAGTTGTGATGGGCTGAGGTTTGTTTGGGTCCAGGTCCAAAGTCTGTGTTCTTAATTATGTTGCCTCTGCCATATTCATGACTCTGTTAACAGTTGTAAATCCAACTCTGTCTGTTAGACCCAGTAAATTTTAAAGTGGAAAATCATTTTTCCAATAAAACTACACTTAGAAAAAAACGATGTTAATGTACATACATTCTACCCTCATTATGACATCAACCTCCAAGCCAAACTATTTTGCACGTAATAAAGAGCTGTTTTTATGATGAATGACAATTACATTGACACTTATAATTGAGTTAGAAACCAAGGTACATAAATGTTAGTGCATGAAGGATGCAGTAAAAAAAAAAGCTGTTCATCGTTATTGGAATATATCAGATTAATTTAGTACAACTTTTAAATACGTAAAGTCTATGCTTTGAAATATTTTAATCAAGTTGTTGAATTAAATATTTACATGCATATGTGTATACACATTGCTCCTCAAAAAAATCTCTTCCTGTTCTTTTAGTTTCCCATCACAGACTTAACAGACCTCATGTATGGCAAGTTTGGATTTCAAGTTTGTGATCAAAATTGTTTCCTTGCCATAGGAATGGAATTGTTGTCCTCTTATGTTCAAATATGGTCATCTAGGAGGTTAGCTAGTTGCCATATAGTTGGATAAAATTATGTAAACTTAGGAAAAAATCATTTTCCACAGTAGGGTTTTTGACTGAAATATTGGTTCAATTTCAACCATATTTAATTATTTATTTGATTTCTTTTATTCTTGTTCAAATTTATCCATTTAAAAAAACTTAATTCGCGTACCCTTAAAATTAGTACTTTTATTGATTTAGCATTTGGCAAATTAAAGAAAATTTATTTTAATTAAGGGCGCATGGTTTTCTTAAGGTCAAATTGCCATTTTAGAGAAAGAATATGGTATTTAAATTACTTAGTCCAATTGAGGGCCTTGAGACAAGTCTGAGTTCGTAGGCTTTCTGAAAATGAGACGTCCTATATTTTGCCTTTTTCTAATTCAATCAACAAGATAGAATTGTCAGCATAAGAGTTAATGCAGGGAGTGTGGATTTTTAAAACATAATTGGGATGAGTCTTTTGAGGAATTAATTTGCCCAAATCATGTTGTCGTTTAGCACACTACAATATTAGGTTGGAACACGTGCATTAAATCGTTCCTGTCAATTATGCTAGGCTGTGAATGAATCTGAGAGTTCCTTTTGTTACAAATTACTATTTCCTAAAATGCTTTTGTAGAGAGGCAGTGAAACACTTTTAAATTTGGAATGTTTAAAGAGCCATTCTTGCCCATGGTTGATTTTGCACCAACTGAAAGGTTTATAAGAACTCATAAAACAAAGCAAAGTTGAGGATGGCCCATTTGCTGTTGCTCCATTTTCCTCCAGCTGAAATTCTCCTTTGGTCCTTGAACAGTGCTGCTTCTGCCATAGCGAACTCACCTGATCCTGCACAGTGATAGCTGCTTGGCCACAGAGCAGAAGATAATGATTTGAACTTTCGCATAAAAGTCTGTTGGTACTGCTAGTGCCTCACTCCCATTTGCAGCATGCAACATTAACATAAAAACTACAATTATTTTTGCAGCTGTAGGCAAATCCCAGATTCCCCAGATGGAGTCGTGGGAGAAGGTATATTTTAAAATAACAAAATGAAAGGGGACTAGGCATTGTCTATACCTAGAGCTTGAAGCCAAAGGAAGGGTTATGAAGTATTTCCAGGTGCGTTGTGTGAATTTGCATGTTTCTTTTGCTATAGAGAGTTATCAGGCAAAGAGAGCTGTTTATTACTGTGGCAATAGTTCCCAGGTTAAGCTAGTAGTTTTCCTACTTCTCTGGGTCTTTCAGGAAGACTCAGGGAGGGACCATGGGAAGATGATCCCATGAGCGATGAAATAATTTTCATGATCCCTTTGGTGGCTGTGGAGGCTCAGGACGTCAACATTTTGTACATTGCTTTTGGGTTCTGTGTTCTGCCTTTCCCCTGTTTCTTTCTATTCTTCTCATGATCTCACCCTGATTTTGTTTTGCCATTTGAACATGACTAAAGGCCCGCTGGAGGTCTTGCTAGAGGCCCATGGAAATCTGACCATCACGTAAACTACTTTTTGTTGTTGTTGCTGCTGATTTTCAAAATGAATTCTCTTCTGCAAATAGGCAGAAGGCAACTGGCCGCCATTTCTGAACATGGGCACATACTTGCTCCAGAGGTTCCCAGCAGCCAGCATGATAATGGGGCCCCCTTTATGTAAATAAGCATAGTAGTTTATGTTTCCTCCAGCTCCAGAGGATCTTGACTTTCAGACAGGCCTTTCTGAGCTGAGGGAGGAGTCATTGGATGGGAGAGGAGGCCCCCAAGGAGGAAACCAGAGGCGGATCATTTCAAAATGACTGTTGCATCCGAGTGTCCATCTCTTCAGATGCAAGGATTTCTAGCAAAACAGAGTTCCAGTGAAACCTATTAGAAAGAAACGTGAGTTAATTCAGAAAAGACATCGCCATGGAGACTGCTGAGTCTAGGCAGAATCGATTAGTTCAAATGGCCTTGCGGGTGGGGGTGGGAGATATTGGAACAGGTTGGCCCTGGATGGTCTTGGGCCCTTGGCTCATATAAAGCTCCGGTAGGAGGGAGCACTTCTGCAGGCAACGGATAGGGAGGGGAGAGGTGAGAGCACATGAAGAGGCCTTCATGAAGAGCACATGAAGAGGTTTGTGGTTTAATTAGTCTTGAGAAGGGAACATTTGGGCAACATTAGATGTGTTCTAAAATCCACTGTTGGATGTCTTTAGTTTTTTTCTAAGGTTCCTTGCCACGCCTGCTTTCTTTTCCTTTCTTTCTTTCTTTCTTTCTTTCTCTTCTCTTCTCTCTCTCTCTTTCTCTCTCTCTCTCTCTCTCTCTCTCTCTGACGGTCTGAGGAAAGCCATTTATTAGTCCTAGCAGCCCCGTGCTAGCAGTGTATGGTGGTGCTGGGCTTCTTGCAGGAGCTATAAATCTGCCACCAGATGTCTCTGTAGCCCACTCCACAGGAATGCTAACATGAATGGAAGGCTGTGGAAGCTGGACCTGAGCTTTCTGATGACCTCGTGGTGTGTTCCCTAACTTAATTAATTAAGCAGAAACCAACCATTGAGGGTGTGTGTGTGTGTGTGTGTGTGTGTGTGTGTGTGTGTGTGTGTTTGCGCGCATATGTGTATTTTTTTTTCCTGAGCTGCCTCTGCCTCACTGAGTGTTCCCAATTCCTTGGTTATTTATTTCCCTGCATTGGTTCCCTTTTGAGAAGGAGGAGAGGAGTCGCAGGGTGCTCCCAGAACAGCAGATGAAACATTGGCAGGTACCGGCAAAGACAGCAGCGGTGAAGCCTACTCATGCTCTCTTTTCCCCAAGGTGGACAGGGAGGGACAGGAGATGGAATTGGAAGGACAATAAGCAGAATAGGAAAGGAATGCCACTGAAGTCCAGGCTCCCTGCTGGTCCCCAGCCACCTGGCAGAGGCCTAGGGGCTGCCCATGAATAGTGAAAAAAGTAATTTGCCTTACCGTTTGTGTAAAAACAGTTTTAAAAGCTTTAAAACATTTCAGTGGAGGGTCAGCGGGCAAGTTAATTAGGCAAATTGAAGATATATCTGGGGGAAAAGAGAATTGATGGTAAAAGTGGTGTGTGCCTAATCTTTGAAGTAGGAGATGATGCAAAAACCCCAGCACGAATCACATAGATAATTAGGGAGAAAGAAAACCAGCCAGATTAGTTTGGCTAAATTTTGCATCTACCCCAGTCAGGCTGGTTCGTCCAGGGTACAATGATTTAAGCTGTTACTGTCCTTTCATGTGTATCTTGACTACCAAACAATCTGGCACATAAATTCTCCATGTGGCACTGTCGTCACCTGTCTTCCTGCCTTGGTAGAGAGAGTAAGTGTGGTACATCCTGCAGCATCACAGATGACCACACACATACGCAGTCTTTGAAGAACATCTCTGTGTTTTTCACTGAGTTGTCTGGCAATGATCTTAGTAGATTTAGGAATGTTGCCAAATAAAGGCTGGGATACAACACTAAGAATCAGTGAATGGGCGAGTTGATATCTGAAGAAAACAAGAGAACATTTAATATAGAACAACCAGCAACAAAATTTGATTCACAGTGATTCATACTTCACATCATCATCGTCAGCACATCATTAGCATCAACAGGATCTCTCCTTTATGTAAGGTCGAAGATGGGATACGAAGAATTATAAAACGCAATCCTGATTTTATTTCAAAAATATGTGTAGCCTAAAGAATTTTCTTAGATTCTCTCATCACACATCCACACAATATATTGTTTTTAAAAAATTATTGAGGATGGATTTCATAAAAACAAGAGGTAGCACCTGGGTGTGGAGGCCCATGGCTTGCAGGTCTGTCAGTAGGGCATGATGCAATATGATTCCTTTTTTTTTTTTTTTTTAACAGCTTACAGAGGGTGGTGAAAAGAGGATAGAGATGCCTCAGGAAGATCTGCAGAACTATCATCAAAAGGAGCAGAAAGGCTCTTTTGAGGACCCTGGGGAAAGGCTGTATTCCCTGAAGATCCCAAACACTACCAGCTGCAGCTCGGGGACATACAGATGTACTCTGGAGGGACAGGAAGGGCAGAGAAACCAAAGTGGCACAGTCATCTTGAAAGTGACAGGTGAGGTGAACTGTCACGCTTGTTTTCTTCTTGCAAAATGTGTGTGTGCTTTCTGTAGGTCCTAAAATCGACTCTCTCAGTTGGAACCTAACTCAGAAGCTTAGGGTCGCATCTGTGGCTAAAAGCTAAATTCTACTGCAAGAAAGTCATAACTTTTTTTTTTTTCTTTTAATAAGGACAGATCTATCCCAATCTGACTAGGGCGGATGCCAAATGTAGCCAAACAGCTAATCTGTCTGTTGTTTATCATGTCAGAGCACTTTGGAGCAAATTATATCCAAGTCTAATTGTGGGGCGATGGAGAAATTGCCTGGTGCCCAAACACCATATAACTGCTTATTGGAGCCTTCCATCCTGGCCGAAGGGATTGCTTCATGTTCCACTTTTTTTTAACATGAGTACAGCACTTCCTTCTCACTTTACAGTGATTCAATTTCTCAATACCTCAACTCAGGCCAAAGAAAGAGTACAGCAAGAAAATAATATTCCAGTGACAGAATACATGTTTTTGCTCTATGCGGTAATACCGAATGTCAAGACAAGGATTATTTCCTTACTTTTTTTTCACAACTTTTTTTACGTAGCTTAAAATATGCCTTGCATTTGACTTTTGCCCAGTTCCTGTTAGTGGCTGAGGCTTGAAATGACAAACATGTTATCGTCATAGAGTCCCTGATTTTGTACAATAGCTACTTTCTCCTATTGGGTATCTAAAGGGAATTTGACCCGAGATAATACTCTTATATTCACAAGAACACAATCATCGTTTAGGGAAGAGTGTTGGATTTGCTTCACTGTTAAACACGCACAAATACACGTACACCCCTTATTCTCTTCTTAGTGTCTAGCCCTTTATTCTGCTTTGTCTTCGTAGAACTTACTACACCTGACATGCTACATGCTCTGCTTTGTTCTCTGATGTATCCTGGCCACACAGTAGGCCCTCAGTGAATTTTATTCACATAAATGAGAAATGAGAGCAACCTAGCAGGGAAGAGCGGAAAGGATGTACAAGAGAAAGCTGATTTTCTTTTCTTTCCTCATTAAAGGCCTACACATTGCCCAGAAGTGAAGTGGTCGGACTCTAGTTTAGATCTTAGATCTTAGCTGCGCTGTCTGTTTTAGATCTTAGCTGTGCTGTCTGTTAGTGTGTGACCTTGGACAAATCTCTGACTGACTCTAAGCCTCAGTTCTCTCATCTCTAAAATGGGGATAATAGTTTTTACGACTGCAGCTTGTTGTGAAGCTTAAACGAGATACTGCACTAAAATGGTTAGTGCGGTGCCTGGGGTAGACTGAGTGCTCCATAAACGTTAGAAACCATTAGGATGATAGCTCTCAAGTTTTCTTTTTTTGAGTCACAGACTCCTGTGAGAATCTATCTAGACTTTTGCATGAACCTTTAAGTTCAGTTTCGGGGGCTGACAGCTCTCTTGAGGCCCATCTATGGTCCTGGGGAGGAGCCCCCTGGTCACTTGCTCCTGCCTGGCCTTCAAGCAGACTCTGTCAGCAACCTTGCTTCCCCGACAGCACACTGGATGTCGTGTCTAAGTGGGGAGAGGCTGTCTCTGCCATGTCCCCTCCTGGGCCAAAGGCCTCGCTCTTCCTGCATTTGCCCCCCAGAGTGCGGCAACCACAGTCTCTAACAACCTCTCAGGGAGCTGTTCCATATCCCACTCTTGCTGTCAGCCTTGGTGGAGGAGCTTTAACCATTCTACAAAAGTGTGTCTACTTATTCGGCTATAGCTAAACAGCTTTCCTGCCTCAGTTCATAGTCCTGCGATCCCCCTGATATGAGGACACCTAGCATTCCACACAACACCGATGAAGTTAGGTTATATATGGATTAACAAATGGCAAAGACAAAATAAAAGTCGGGAGATGCCGGACATCTGAAATGGAAGCAGATGGGCAGCTGGATAAGTCCGGACCAGACTCCTGGCTCTGCTACCCACCTTAGTCCCTCAGCCTCTCTGAGCCTCAACTCCTTCATCTGTAAAATGGGTATAATCTGACCTGCCTTGGAAGAGTCAGTGAAATGCTGCATGCCAATCTTATCGCACACAGCTGGCTACAGAGCAAGAGTGACCGCCAGCTGTAGCTGTCACCGTCACTAAGGTCGTCGCTGCTGTTCTCTGACGGCACCGATATGAAGGCAGGAAGGGGAGACGAGGGGGACTTCAAAAGCAGCAACAAGGCATTCTTAGCTTTTTTATTATGGTAGAAAGTCCCGTTAAATGTCTTCATATTTTACTTATTGTTTATTTATTTTTTTAAGGATGCCCTAAGGAACTCAAAGAAAAGACTTTTAAGAAATACAAAGCTGAGATTGCACTGCTGTTGGTTTTGGTGGTTTTCTACGTAACACTCATCATTTTCACTTTTGTAAGTACCTTTTTAAAACATTTATTATTATTAAAAGATCACCTGGGGCACCGGTCCAAATGTGTTGTAGGTAGTGGGAATCATTTAATTATAGGAAGAGATATTCTCTGAGCCCTGGACTTATTGAGGCTCCCAGACTGTAAGAATCATTACATCAAGCTCCCAGCTTGTGTGTG
>NW_011888861.1:5784266-5808770 GCF_000151845.1 Pteropus vampyrus | reverse complement strand
TATTTTACTTATTGTTTATTTATTTTTTTAAGGATGCCCTAAGGAACTCAAAGAAAAGACTTTTAAGAAATACAAAGCTGAGATTGCACTGCTGTTGGTTTTGGTGGTTTTCTACGTAACACTCATCATTTTCACTTTTGTAAGTACCTTTTTAAAACATTTATTATTATTAAAAGATCACCTGGGGCACCGGTCCAAATGTGTTGTAGGTAGTGGGAATCATTTAATTATAGGAAGAGATATTCTCTGAGCCCTGGACTTATTGAGGCTCCCAGACTGTAAGAATCATTACATCAAGCTCCCAGCTTGTGTGTGTGTGTGCGTGTGTGTGTGTTTTGTCTTGTGGCTCTGCACAGAGCCCTGTGAAGAGAAAATGAAGTAAGATATGGGAAGGAAGTTTAAGAAATGCCAAAAGATCCTACTAAAGCACCATAGGGCCTTGTAGTTATAGTGGTAAAAAGTGCAACACCCACTATCCACCATCCCAGGCATAGGCGACGTTCTTCCTTTAAGGCAAGTGAGCAGCTCAGCCACCCCGTCATAGACCAGTCTCCTTCACCTGCCCTTGAACTGTTTGTTCTTAGGGGTTCTCGCCTTATATTTTGTTACTTCCACCCACTTCTTGAGGATTAACCCTGAGATTCCAATACAGCGAGGTACACAGGGAGTGTCCTAGGGTAAAGGGAAGCGGGCCAGTGCTTGGAGGTCCTCGACGTGCCCTGGAGATATTGGTAGCAGACTCCAGCTTAAAGACCCTGAGCCTTCCTCTGCAGGCTGCTCACCTAGGTTGACTGAAGTTGTGAGAGAGCAGGATCAGCTCTGGGCCTGACACACTAGGAAGTGATCTGTCCCACATGTCTCAACATTATCAAGAGGAGTTGGCGACTTAGCAACCAAGACAGATCTCATCGAGGAGCAATGCCGGGGCTCTTTCTTATTGTTTACTGAGTCTTTTTATTCTCTTAGTTGCCTCTCTGGTTATGTACTCATCTCTCTGGCTGCTGTTTTAGGCATCAGTCAATCAAAAGTCTCTAGTGAACACCTACTGTGTACAAAGCACTAAGTTAGGCATTGCAGGGGATATAAAAGGGTATGATACATAATCCCTACCATCAAGGAGCTTATACTTTGGTCCTTTGAGTTATTTGCACATAGGATAATTTGAATTAGTGGGCAGTAAATTTAAAAAATGAGTGCCTTTAGTTTCTTGTTGGCAAATGCCTCTTTCTATGGGCACTGATTTTTTCCATACAGATAACTAACAGTAGGGGCTTGAAATGGCCCCAGCTTGTAATCAGAGCATCTCCTGGTCAGAGTTTAGGGATACCAGTGAAAGAGTATAAGCCCACTGTAGAGTGAGTAAGGTAGTCAGTATAACGACGGATTTCAGAATAAGATGTCCAGGTACCTCTAAGTGAATGGAGTTCAAATCGAGGTGACAACTGAAGCATTTTTCCAGTTATTCACTTCTCAACTTATCTCTTTTATTTTTCAGAAGTTTGCACGACAACAGAGTATTTTTCAAGAGTTTTCTAAACCTGGCATGGAACGAGTTTTTCTCCCAGTCACCTCCCCAAACAAGCATTTGGAGCCAGTGACTCTTCACAAGACAGAACTGGTATGAGCAGGATTTCTGCAGGTTGTTTTTCCGAAAGTCAAAGGCTCAGTGATGGACCTATATGTCACACAGGACTAGAAAAGAATGCGTCCCACATCAAAGATGCCAGCATTCCTGTGAAGTCCTTCATCTGACTGAAATATCTGAAAGTGGATCCCAAACCACTTTTTGCAAGCAGGACTTTGAAAACCATTGCATGGCCACACAGCATGGGGCCACCTGCAGGGTGCTCCGTGATGCTGTTTCTTCACTGCTGCCTTCTCAGTATTTTGTTCAGCTATCTGGTCAACCTCCTCAAAATTCTTTCAGTCATATAAAAGCTATGGTGAGATGCAGTTGGACAAAGGTCTTGGGAAATATGAATTTCCAGAACTGGCCCTGTGACAGACTCTTGAGGACAGCTGTCTTCTTCCACATCTGGGAAACATCTCTTTGAATTTGTTGTGTTTTCCTGTACTAGCCCAGATGTTTCATGTCTGGGAGAAATTGACAGGCCAAGCTGTGAGACAGTGGGAAATATTTAGCAAATAATTTCCTGGTGTGAAGGGTGTACTATAACTAAGGAGTATTATGTGTACATAGAAATAGTAGGTCGATGAACTCTTCCCCCACAGGCCTTTTCATCTGGGAAAGACATCTATAAAGAGGCAATAAAGAAGAATGCCACATTTATTTTTATATCTCCATATATGCTTGTCAAAGAATTTGTGCTTTTTCACTTTTTGAAATCTATATCTACAGTTAGATATCATCGCTAACTGACAAGCAACCTGAATAGAGGGAGTTAGAAGATGTCGAGAGGATGACAACAGGATAGAGAGCTTTTTAGTGACCTGATGGAAATGCTGGACCAATCGTGCAATCTGGGTTCTAGTTCCAGTTGTCCCACTACGAAGTTGCATGATCTTGGGCCAGATCCTATGGTTTCCGCTTTCTCAGTTATAAGCCAAAAGGTTGTTGTAGGAATTTATTGAAATAATGTGTGTGAAAAGGTTCTGAAAAAGTATAAAGCACTATACAAGTTTGAAACTCCGTTGAGTCATTACCCTTATTATTACGGTGGTTTCTGGGCAAAAGAGAATGACTTTTACTTTTCATGTTTTCCATCATTCCAAACAACAACAAAAAATCTACAAAAGAGACTTTCCCAGTCTTCTGTCTGAATTCCTTTGGGGAAATGAGGAAGCCAGTTCAATGGTCTGTTCTTGAAGCACCAGCCCAAAGTACTCCAAGACCTGCACACGAAGGAGTTGCTGGGACATGGGGACGAAGGAGTTCATAAATGTTACATTAACATTTTGGCAATTGTGTTTCGCTAATCAAGTTTGGCCCTTTCCCTCCTTGTTTTTGAAAGAGATTTTACCCCTTTAGTACTGTGTGCATGGCCCACACTAATATTAGAGAGTACAAGGAATGCCAGATTGATTTAGGGATTTTGCCTCTTTGTCATGGCTTTCCTATTATTAAATGTATGCATGTGAAGGGGGAATGTTTATTCTTTTTTATATTTAAAACTACATATAAGACTTTGGGATGCATGTGAGGGTGTCTGTAGCCCAAACCCAAGGTGAATGCCTCCTCTGAGAGGGAGGACATTTATGACGGGTAGATCTCTATTAAACGGCACCACCTTCTTCCCAAAGGTGCTTCTGAATCCACCCTCGCCTTGCATTGCTACAGGCCATACGTCATCAGCTTGACCACATACCTGACCGCAGGTGGAAGGGATGAAGAGAAGGAGGGTTTCTATTTCAGAAGGGCTTGTAAAATCAGGGGCTCTGTACCTGGGATTCATGGGGTTTCACTAAAAATTCTCAAGTTCATTATTCCCCAAATGGAAGAACAACTTAGTACAAGTGGTCGAAATAGTTATAAAAGCATTACAGGTGAATCTACTTTGGAAAATGGCTCTTCATAAAGATGAATGCCCATAAAATGTCTATAAGAGCTATAGATTTCAGTGGTATCAACTATTTTCTAATGTCTTACCAAAAGTGCTGAGGATAGCGTTTACCTTTGAAATTTTACCACTTTGGGCAGGAGACTTACCTCTTCAAGCATCAGTTGGTGGATCTTTAGAATAAGAATAATACCTGCCTAGTAGGTTTGTTGGGAAGATTAAATAAGATAGTATATCTAAGAGCTTAACCCACTGTCTGGCAAATGGTAAGCATTCATTCAACATTGGAGCAAGAAAGAAGAAAAAGGCAGCAGAGAAAGTGACAGTGACCATGAGTCTATGACAAAGTGGCTTGGTGAAAAGGAACAAATTGACTTGGTAAGGGAGTCATGTTGCTTTCAGAGGACTAATCCACAATGAATCTAAATGCTTCTGCTTCATGGCCATTAGAATTACAGCACATGAAAAACTCAGGGTGGAGCGGGGAGGGCAGCCCTTCATCAGTTCAAACTGATGTAAGCTGAAAACATGATGGAAATTTGAGAGTAGGTAGATTCAACATTTCGCACATAATATTTGGTATAATAAAAGGGGTGTATATGGGGGGTAGGTGTGGGAAGGGCAGAATTTATCAAGGAGAGTATTTTTCACTGCCTTGATTGAGGCCTATCAAGGTATTTCGGAGGAAGGCAGATGATCGTGGACGATATTTATTTATTTTTGTCTCCATTGCCAGGGAAACCTTTGTTCTCAGGGCCCTCCTTTGACTATGGAATTAGATCTACAGTTATAATAATTTAACCTTGTGATGTTGCAAGACACAAATAAAGACATGAATATCAACTCCACATCCTTCCAAAAGAAGGCCTGTGGTTTTTGTTTTCATAATAATTCTTAGCAGGTTTCATCATAGAAAATACTGAGCTGCACCCACAGAATCCAACAGAGCTCAATTATTTGCTGGGTTTGCAGAAGAAATGTGACAGCGGCCTGTGGACACAGAGCACGTGAGGCTCATGTGTTTGACCTCATGGCACTGTCAGAGTCAGGAGTCTCAGAATAATTCAGTCTCGTTCCACAGCTCTTTCCTCATCAGCAACTTTATTTAGCTGCATGAACTGGCTAATTGTTTAATACTCCATCTTTCCTATGTAAAAATAGCCAAAGGCCTAAAAATCTTAAGATAGAAACTATTTGATTAATTCAACAACAATTGTCCCTCATAATTTTGCAACTGCTTGTTTGCAGAGCCAGATTTGATCTAATTGTTTGGTAAGACAGAATCAGGTTTTCGATGAGTCTATTAGTGCTGTATATTGTCTTCTCAAAACTAGATGTGTTTACTCTCTAACTTTCACTAAATTGACATAAGAAATTAAAATTCTACCACCTTTTTGTAGGGGGGGGTGTGTGTGTGTGTGTGTGTGTGTGTGTGTGTGTGTGTGTTGAATGGGTAAAATTAAACATATTTGCTGAGCATGTACTCTGGACAAAATACTGTTATAGACACTATGTAATACTCAAAAAAAGTAAGACACAACCCTTTCTTTCAAGGAGCTTACAATTTAGTGGAGGGAGAAATGATCTTAGAGCTATATGTGCAGCTGCTCATTTTATTTAGCAAAGAATGGTGGGAAACAGAAAATAACTATGAGAGGGTCCAAATTCATGTGGGAGCAGCTTAGAAGGCTTTAAAGAACTGGCTCCATTTGAACTTGGACTTGAAAGATAAGCAGGATTTTGAATGGTAGTAATGGGAAAGTGTGGTGAGAATGGCAGGGGAATACTTTTTCAGGCAAAAAAGTAGAGAGCACACACGAACAGAGAATTACATGAGGGTTTTTGTGGGCATAGAGCACCCACAGTCCAGACCAAGTAGGGAGGAGGCAATAATGTAAAACTAGACACGTTATAGAGAATTTGCACAGTGGGGCAGTGTTGAAGGGTTCTGTCTGGGTTGGGGAGCCATATAATTAGATTCATTTCTAGGACAATAACCAGGAAAACAGAGTGAAAGATGAAATGAAAGAGCCGTAGGGGATGGGAAGCCAGAAGACCATCTAGGCAAATGGAAGCCCAGAGGAGCATGGCGTCAGTGGAAGAGAAGAGAAGGGATGGAAACGAGCTGGCTCCTACATGTTGTCATTTCGATTTTTGTCCTGGGTTTTTTATGATCCTAGCTTCTGTACGTTATTTTTTATTTTTTCTTTAGGTCTCGTTTCCTTTTTTTAAATAAAAGAAAGAAAAGAAAGAATATTCCCTTCATCTTGACCTCTACATAACAGGCAGAATGTAATCATCTTAAACTGCAGGTAAAGTCCTCATGTGCCACAGCCATTGAGATAACGAATATGGCTCTGGTGCCGCTACAATCAAAGTACAGGGTTAAAACTGGTTTTATCCATCTTTACTCTCCTTACTACCTCAGTTTTCCTGTCTCAGCAGAATATTCTCAGTCTTCTCTTCTGCAATTTGAAATATTTGATCAGCAATCGGTTCATTTAGGAAACACAGAGTGCATCATCCTAGCTCTTCGGGTTTACTTTTTCCTGCGTTAACTGTCACATAGCAAACATTTGCTTCTTTCATTGGTTCTGGACCTCTGTACTTTTTGTTCAACTGATTACATGTTACATAATTGCTCCTTAGAGATTTTTAAAAATGAAATCTTCCAGAAGTTGGCTGACTCACAGACCCTGCTAACAAAGCATGATGATACACCAAAAGATACCTTCAAGGGATCCCAATGGGTCGTGCGTGAGTCACGATGGGATGGGTATGAATACAGTTTAGAGAAAAATAAAATGGTGCCATATAACATTGTTTGTTGCCCCAGAGCTTGAGAAATTACACACGAGCCCCCTTCTCTCTTCTAGAGACAAGTCATTACACTTGCAGTTACGTCTTTTTTCTTTTCCACTTTATTTCATTTTCCCTATGGGATCCAAGGCAAGTGCACAGTTAGGTAACAAAGAACTATCAGGAAAACACCATGTAGGTGGGGTGTATTTGTTTCCATGGTTCCTGAGAAGTTAGGGTGAAGGAAGGAGGTGACACTTGAGTACTGAAAGCAAATCTATTCTTTTCTCCTTTCAATGCATAAATACAAACAGAATCCCTCTGGGCAAGGGAGACAGACCTCACTTAGTGGTTCATTTAGATTCCACATGAGAAGGAGATATTGTTTTATTCTTCATTATAAGAGTGTCCATTTCTTCAAATTGACCATTTTTTCCCCCTCACTATTTCTAAAGTAGCCTGTTTACAATCTACTCTTGTAGATTACAGTACTTAGTACAGACAAGTAGAGAGAAATTCACACACTGAAAAGCTTCAAGACATCCCACAGAGCTGGAATGCTTTTTTCAAAGGAAAAAAAAAATTGCAAATGTGTATGTACTTGCCTAGGTACCCAAAAGAGCCAGCTGGACAGCCCATAAGCAGTTCCCATTCAAGAACAACAAAAGCCTTGTCAGAAGCCAAGGGACAGGAGGCTGAGAACTAATAATAATTTTGCACTTACACAGCAGTTTTCATCCGAAGACCTCAGAGTGCTTTATAAACATTAATTAAATTGCCCCACGGGTCTGTGAGATGGCTGTGTATCACTATTTCCAGTTTGCAGGGGGTAGAGGGAGGAGAAATGTATGCGTGGAGTGGAGCTGGAACCAGGCCATGCTATGGTGCATGTGGATGATGGACTCAGAAAAAGCAGCAGGACCTTTCCCCCTGTGATCCAAGGCTGCGATCATGTGTAACAGTACCTCCTGGGCCAAGGAGGAGATGGTCTGGTGATAGAGTTGTCCGAGACCTCCCCAGCAGTACCTACCTACCTTGTGAATAAAGTGAATAGAAGGCCACCTGCACCGGGCTTGAAGGGTGCTGGCACCATCTCTCCCGCAAACTCGTCACCATATGCCAGATTACCATCATCACAGACTCATTCCTTTAGTGAGACTTGCAGTGGCAAATTGGTTTCACCTGAGATGCTGGCTCTTCGTGTGTGGAAGTACAGTCAGGATAGCTGTGTGGAGAAGGATTGTGATGTCTGGTCTGCTGCACAGAAAAATCCCATGATCTATTCTTGATGTCTGCCCTGCGTGTGTGGGGAAAGGTAGTTGTGGGTTGAACTGTGTCCTCCAAAAAGACATGTCAAAATCCTAACCCCCAGGATCTGTGATTGTGACATTATTTGCAAATAGGTTCTTTGCACATGCAATCAAGTTAAGATGAGGTCATTCTGAATTAGGGTGGGCACTAAATCCAATGACTGGTATTCTTACAAGAAAAGAGAAATTTAGATACAGACATGCAGAGAATGTGACATGAAGATGAAGGCAGAAATGTGTCTTTAAGCCAAGGATTGACTAGAAGCTAGAAGAGTCAATGAACGAGTCTTTGAAGGGAATGTAGCCCTGCCGATACCTTGATCCTACATAATCGAGTCTGCCATTGGACTGTGGTTTGAGGAGAAGTTGCTTCCTTCTCCACTTAGCCTAAGGTTAGCCCTGCTCCCAAGATTCTCCTGTCCTCCCTATCCAGAGCACCCCAGAGCTGCTGGGAGCAGTGTCAGGTGTCAGTGGAATCCTTTTCGGCAGGCTGGGGGACAAGCAGTGCAAAGAAAGGAAGTAGAAGTTACTCCTATTGGACAGAGTCAAGTCGGCAACCTGACCTTCTTTGAAAGTGATTTCTGAATCCCAATTACATGAGTCAACTCTAATTTACCTAAACAGATACAACCTTTGCCAAATGGTTCATCATCTTTTCATTTTTTAAATAAATGCTAACATATTGTGTGTATAACTACTTATTTCCCAAGGCTCTACATAATCAAGGGCATAAGTAGAAGCCCTGATAAAAATAGAAGTGTCTTAACACTGAGTTCCTCTGTCAACTATGGCTGGCATCCCAAACACAGCCCCAGTTCCTTCATTGCCCTTGGCCAGCCAACAACCTTTCCGCTTGGGACAACCGTACTGCTCTCACTCTGCCACCTGGTGGACTGGTTTAGCAACTGCGTCTGGCGTTCCTGCTGCTTAGGTCTCATGAGGCTAGCTTGCTATTATTTGTTGCTGTTCTTATAGCTACTGCTGGCCCCAGAAAAGGTGGAAAGGTCTCTCTTATCAATAAAAGTTTCCTAAATATAAAGCTAACTTTAAATTTCTTTCAGTTCCTGGAATTGGGGCATTTTTCATCACCCCATTGCTGTATTCAGGAACACCTTGTTCCCTTAAAATTAACCAAGATGCATAGAAGGGTTCAGATATTGGACCGATACTCCCTTCTTTAAACAAACATTAATTGGGCTCCCTGGAGCCCTCTGCTGGACTAGCCCAGCCTTGAATTTTCTGTCGGTCCTTGTAGAATCCACCTGAGCAAGATTTCTTCTGAGTCAATTTAGGGGAAATTTCCCACCCTTGACATCAGACCACACTCGGTATCTTATCATCTTGGCCTGCCTTCAGCCAGACTTCTGTTGAGTCAGTCTAGCAAGAATCCCCCTTATCCCTAATGTCTCTTGTTTGTAATTTTCCATCCACTGACCTTCACCCTCTCCTTCACTGTCGCTGACCCTTGAACAACACTGGTTAGAACTGCATAGATCCACTTATATGTGGATTTTTTTCAATAAATATATTTTTTCTCTCTTTCTTATGATTTTCTTAATAATATTATTATATCTTTAGCTTACTTTATTGTAAGAATATACACAGAACATACAAAGTACATGTTAAATGATTGCTTATGTTATCGGTAAGTCTTCTGGTCAACAGTAGGCTGCTAGTAGTTAAGTTTTAGGGGAGTCAAAAGTTATACATGGATTTTCGACTACAAGAGGAGTGTGAGGCTGGCATCCCTAACCCCTGCACAGTTTAAGGGTCAGCTATATAAATCTCCACTGTCTTTGTTGGAGTAGGAGTTGAGCCCAATCTCTCTTCTACTGAAAAATCCCATTGAATAAAGTCTGCCTTCCTGTCTTTCACAAGTGTCGTGAATAATTTTTCCTTTAACACACTCCACCTGTCACTGTAGCCTGTCCTGCCCACACTGGGCATCACAGTTCTTTGATGTTTGAAACTGTTAATCACAGGAAGTCCCTGACCCATCAAATTTAAAGCCTCTCAGTAATCTTTCCCCTGAGGCCTACTGAGGTTGGCAGCCGTATATCTTATATTTGGGAGGGCATTAGTAATTTCAAATCATCTTTCTCACTGCCAGCAAATGAGTCCTCAACTTTTACTTAAAAAAAAGGCTCTGCATTTTCTGCTCAGGTATACCAGAGCTCCGGCTCACCCCAGATAGATGATGTTTACATTCCCTTGGGATCCTGCGTGCTGCCTTTCTCTGGAGAATGTGAGATCAAACGTCTAGAGTTTGCATCTCTTTTATGATTCTCTCCATAATTTAGTTCAGAATCACAGCTGACTGATTGGGGTGTGCCCAGCTAGGCCTGTTTTCTTAGTTTCCCAGCTCCCGGGGACCAAATAGAAGCACGGGAGGAGAAGGGGGAGGAAAAGATGTGCCTCTTTGTTCTCTTTTCTCCTTACTGCCTCCCTGCCTAACATCATGCTGCCTGGGAACGTGATGTGCTAGTCTGACTACTTTTCCCTCATGAAAATCCAGTCCCATTGTCTCCAATGAGAAATTCTTGGTAAGGAGAGGGCCAGGTCATGATGACAGGAAGCAAAGGTGGCCTGGAGATTCTGGGCATATAAAAAGACCAATTAAGAGATGGTGAGAAAGAGGATGTATGTGGCAATAGTTTTCTGGAAATGGAAGCTGGAGTGGACACGTGAAGAGCACAGGCTTTGTGCCAGGCACTTTATATCCATTAGCTTTTTCTTACTTTATAGATTAGATAACTGAACCTTGGCGAGATTAAATAATGTTCCAGGTCCCATAGCTCAGAGTGGAGCCAGGATTCAGACAAGGGTCTGCACATCTGTTTGACTTCCATGCCCTGGCTCTTTTCACAAAACTCTTGCCCTCCCACTGGGGGAAAAAGAGTTTGCTCTTGGGAACAGCTATGCAGTCCTCCCTCAAACATGTTCTATAGAAGAAGCCTGGCTGTCTTTGGTTTACTGCTCCTCTCTGCAGCGGACCTCGTTACCATTCATGCGGTTTCTAGTAAAATATTTATAATAGCCTCTGAGGTGACAGAAGTGGCACCGGTCTGCTGACATTTGGAAGGGCTCAGGGCTGCCATGATTACTGGTGCAGGCTCCAGAATCAGCCCATATCTGCTCTAGACCGCAGATGGCTTAAATCAGATACCTGGGCAGGGAAGGGTGTGAGCAAACTGGCAACCAGGAGTGGAGGTTTCCCTGAGATAGAGCCATGAGATCTGTCCCTTCGGTAAGACTGATCTGTGCAGCAAGCCCCTGGGGAATAGATAACCTGGTTTGACAAGTGACCTTGACAGAATTACAGCAGTCGTATTTTCAGTTGATTGAGCCAGCCTTGGACAATTTCTCCAGAGTGTTAGGAGCAAACACAACTCCGACTCCACATCGCACATGCACGTGTGTGCCTCTTCTTTTTCTCTATTTAAGATATTTATCCTGTCTCTTGTACAAGCGACCTCTTTCTCTTCCCCGGCGAGAGTGAGTCTCCTAGCCTCCCTCCTCCCTCCGTCAGATGTGCAGCAAAGCAGTGCTGACAAGGGTCTTGTCCCAAGCCCACTGAGCAGTGCTAGCATTTGGTGACCTTCTGTACTAGTAAGTCCATCCTTCGGGGGCTGAAATTGATTTCCCTCCTTTTTGTGTGTGATCACAGCCCAAGGGTACAGCTCTGTTACACACGCTGAGCTCAGGTGTGTGTTTAAAGGTGAACAGCGGCACTCTTGAAAAGATGAATGAGAAAAATAGTTTTAAGAATGCCCTCCATAACCTCTGCAGATGAACAGGATGTGCTCTTCCAATCCAAGGAGTAGCTTTTAATCTTTCCATGCCGTGTTGTGTGTGAATGCATGCGCAGGCGCGCGCGCGTGTGTGTGTGTGTGTGGTGGGTTGGGGTGAGGATGCGGTGTCTGAAGCTGTGAGAGAATGTGGAAAACTGTCCAAGTTCCTGCCCTAATGGCCAGGCTGAGATCAAGGCAAGTAAGGTGCTTACCTATACTAGCAGGCTTTAAGGAGATGTCCGAAAAGTCAGTATTCAAGGTAAAATGTTTGAATTTTATATATTTAAAAAAATCAAAACTAATGCAAAAAAATTCACAATGAGCAAAATATCAAAATTGTAAATGAACAATTGAAATAACTGCTTTTTCAGTTTGCCTCAGATTCGAATATGGCTCGATGTTGCACTGCTTTATAAACTTTTAATATTTTGTTCATCGTGGATTTTTTAACATTTATTGTGATTTTAAAAATCTTGTATGAAAATATTGGTGTCCCATTAAGTTTTGCACGCAAGGTGAATCGCCTCTCCCTGGTCCCAGCCCCGTCAGGCATGGCCGAAATCAGGGGCAGGGCTGTTTTTGAGAAGGGCTAAAGAGTCTAGCTGGCATTTGTTGTCAGCCTCTAAACTGAAAATGAATTGTTGAATTAGGCCTGTAGGTGATAACCATTTAAAAGCCAGAACAACATTCAGATTTTGTCATTTTCTTGGTCATAGCTAAAGTCATCTGGAATTCCAAGCAGGAGTAAGTAGAGCTGGTTCTCTCAGGGTAAGTGTTGATTCCGGATAAACCGTGGAAGGACCAAGGATGGCCCAGGCCATGGGAGGAAACAGTGAGGCTTTGGGTAGCTGCTCAGGTTTATTGCTAATGATGCTTCTTGAGGAGCCTCAGCCTTAGCTGAGCTCAGTTGTGTGCCCAGAAGCACTTCTTACACACACATCATCATCACTGGTGTGCTCCCACAACAGGCTGTGTGGGTATCATTTCAGTGGCTGCTCCTTAAGGATACGGCCTGATGACTTCTGTGGCTCCTGGAAGAACTAGATATTTCATTATTGTAAAATTGACCTCTGTTCCATAGCCCCACTACACACTGGAGTATTTCCTGGCAAATCCACCTAACCCAAAATTAAATAACATTTCTTGGAGAGAGAAGAGCTAGCGGTTGCAAATATCTCAGCGACCACTTTGCTCAACTTATAGTGTTCCTTTATATCCAATATCCCAGGTCTTTCCTGGGTCTATTAACTAGCAAGTTTGAAGGAGAGACATGCAGTGCTTGGAGTCCAGCCATTTAAAATAAGAGGTAAGCGAGAGGCTGCCTGACTTCAGTTTTTAGTTTTCACTTTTCCAGTGTATTCTTTCCCGCCTCAAGCCTGAGCTTCATCTTCCTGTGTGCTTTCTTTCTGGAGTTGACATCATCACCTATGCCCAACCAAACATTCCCAATTTTACCTATTTGACCATTTAGATGTCTCTCTGCTGTCAGAGTGATCTTGCTAGGATGCTGATGTGATCATGTCATTGTACTTTTTAGAACCCTCTGCAATCCCTTCTAGCCTAGAAGGTGAGGTTCAGTTTCCTTCTCTTGACTCTGCTCACCTTGCTGTGCTCATAGCTCCCTGCCCTTCCCACCTGACCACTTGTAGCACTGTCTCAAATCCTGGGCCTTTGCACACACCCTTTTGTCCCACTCTAGTTTCCTGTCCCAGGGTAACTACGTGGGCAGCAGCCTCCATAGAGCTGAGCAGATGATGAGGCCAGGTGGCGATGGGTGTCTTAGGGTTCAGCATGTGGACTTTTATTCATCGTCCTGATGTCAGCAGGGTGGCACTCCCTGCCTTCCAACATACCTGGTGGTCTCGATTCTGGAGGCCCTCATGTTCATTTCACTCCCCTCCCCCAAATAAAACCCCTGCATCTCCTGGTGGGTGGGGATGGGGACCACTTGCCTGGCTAGACAAGCGGATGGAGCAGCCTGGAGATCTTGAGGACTTCCAATCAATTCTCCTGCTTTTTAGTCTCCTGCCTCCCTCTCATCTTCAAAGACACCGGTGCCTCTAATTCCTGAACCCTTTTAAGGTCCTAGAGAGCAGATCATTATTTATCATTGATACCCCTTTTTGGAGGCACTTAAAATACAGCTTTCCCAGGTTTGCTAACATCCTTGGACTGATTTCATTTTACTTATCTGTAAAATGATACAAATTTTACATCCTTTTCAATTCCATTAAAGGAGTTAAATGAGCTAATCCCTCAGGCGACTGCTAAACTAGGACTTATATCTTATGATTAGTCAAGGAACTTAGGTTTTCAGGAATGTGTAAGATTTCCCTTTCTTTCCTAGTTGACTGTGGTCAGAGCTAAATCAGGCCAATTGGCTTAAGGATAAACCGGCACATTAATATCCATTTGTTTTTAGGTTAAAGTAAAAGGTCGATTGCATGTATCAGTCTTTTTTTTTAGTACACCTTCTGATTAATTGACTGACAATGATAGTGTGGATGAGAGAGCTTTTTGAAAAGGCACAACCAAGGATTCATACTGGGGAAGAGCTGAAGGACCTACTTAGAGAGGTGTGAGTGACATCACCCTCTGGCTGAAGGAGTAACCACATTACCTGTGTCCTCTCTGTGACTTGGTGGGTGATGGCATAAGGTTCAGGGACAGATGTTATTGGACTAATTAAGTAGTTCAGAGTACTTAAAAAAGATCAAGTTTTCATTATGCTTTCCAAGCGTGGGTCATAATTTTTATTTAAGTACACACAAGCCACAGAAGTCTGAAATGCATTACAACTCTATGTATGTAACTGTTGTTTGGCAAATGGGAGATCCCCCTGAATTGCTACTTTGGGAGCCTTGTGCGGTCACTGCTGGCAACAGCCAGTCACAGGAGCAGTGCTTTCCTGGCGAGCGTGACAGGATCTTAGAGCTGCGATTATTTTGGAAAAGGAAATGAGCAGATGTGCCCTTCACCTGACTCTGAGGCCTGCCTTGGGACTCATTTTCATGTTCTGTAGGACTCTGATACCCTAAGGCACATAGTTGCCGTTGGTTAATTGTTATTACCACAGGTAAGAAGAACTCGGGATGAAATTGCCAAGTGTTTCATGAAGGCTAAAAATGGAAAAAATCTTTCAAACAGAAAATGAAGTTTAGTTTGGCATTCTAATAGACCATTAGCCTGAAAATGTACACTTGGCCTTGCTGGTAGGTTTGAGGAAAGGAACTATGCAGAGTTTATATACTCTTCCCAATGAGGCCAGCCTCCTGTCCCATGAGCCCCATAGAGCCTGAGGCCTGGCTGAATCTCTCCTTCAGACCAGGAGCTCCTGCCCTGTCTCCTTGCCATCAGGGGAAAGCGTTGGTCTACCCAGAGTCTCATTGACCTTGCCTGAGCATTTGGCTCTGTTGAATATTACGCTTGGTCTTTTCAAATCTTAGCACTTCCCATAGCTATGCCAGCTCCATCTCATTGCCCCCCACGCCCCTGTCTGACTCGGCCTCACTTCTGCCTCCTGCTCCCGCTACACAGTCTATACTAGGAAGTTTGAAATCGACCCTGCTATGATTTCTCCTTCTGTCTGAGTCCCTTCTCGACAAGTCTGTGACCTTGGAGGATTTTGTCTGGTTTTGTTTGATTTGTTGCACGGCTCTGACATACGCAGTTTAACCAATTACTGATGTGGCTAAGTTCATCCCATGTGGAAAGAAATGTACTAATCTTTGTTCTTTCACAGCTGGGTTTGAAAAGAAGCTGTTATCACTGATGTTGTGTGGTGGGTTGAACAGATTTATGTGACTAGCTTCTCTGGTAAGCCATACCTTCAGGGCCACAAACCCATGTCCTTTCCCAAATGTAATCAAAACATGTGTGCATCTCGAAGTCTTTTGAGTGGGAGTCATCGATTCAAATGAGGGCTGGTGCCAAAAATAAAACAAAACCTTCAGTTATGAGTTAATTTTGTGTGTGAGGGAGGGTGAGGGGGAACAAGGAGAGTAGAGAGTGAAATGTTGAGTTCTTGTGGATAGAAGAGATGGGGGCTGGCAATTTGAGTAATAAAAAGGGAAGAATTCCAAGGAGAAAAAATGGGCTATTCAAAAATTCATTTCTGGGATTTTGTACTAGCATAGCTTATAGAGAAACTGAAAAAGGTGGACTGGGGCTGGACACACCATTAAGGTCTAATATGTGGAGTCTGACCCCCGGTTGTTCTTGTCACTTACTATGAGACTTGACTCAGTGCCTCGGTGTCTTCTGTCATTGACACGAAGACTAACCAATCAACAATCAATCCTCATGATTGCTCACTGGAACTTTTAGAAGTCTGTTTCGAAGTGTGGATTGAGGCGTCATTGCATGATTGCAAAGACCAGAGTCGTGCCCTGGATTCAGTGAGCTCTCCAAGATAACTGGAGGTGAGATACTAGAACTGGGTCAGGTGCAGGAAGAAGGGGGTCATTTGCCCATAGACCAGAATGAATAGAGCATGAGTGAGCAATGTAAGAGCAAATGCCTCAGGAAAAAATCCAAATCGAAGCCAGGCAGGCCATCTGAAGGGGCAGAATATGTTGTATTTACTGTACCTTTAAAAATATGGCTCCAGAAACACATTGAATATACAACACCAAGAGTGGACTCTAATGTAAACTGCGGACTTTGTCGTAATACCGACATGTCAATGTAGGTTCACCAGTTGTAACAAACGCATTGCTCTGGTCTGGGATGTTGGTAATGGGGGAAGCTATGTACGTGTGGACAGGAGGTATATGGGAAATCTCTGTACGTTCTTTAATTTTGCTGCAAATCTAAAACTGCTTGAAAAAGGTAAAGTCTTAATGAAAATTTAAAAAAATACATGGCCCCAGCAAATGAGTACTGTCTGACCAATGAAGGATAGTTATCACATTTGGATCTGGGCACTTAAGCTTTTATTAATACAAAGTGTTGATTTTTCTTTTTTCTTTTTGTTTTAGCAGTCATTTTATACCGGCGGCTCAAATTGGTTAGAGATTATTTAAGGCTATACATGAACATATAGTTAGGCTTCTTCTTCTTGATGTTGTAGTTGTATGTTTGATTTTAGTAATTCCAAGCTTCGGTCCTACTAAATTTCATCATTTTTGATTTGGATTATTATTCCAGTTTCCCAAGATCTTTTTGAGACTGAGCTCTGTCTTCCAATATGTTATACGTTATCCCCAGCTTTCTGATAAATGAAGACATGTTTGATATGCTTTTATTGAAAAAAGTGTTGAAAAGATAAAGTGAGGAACAATTCTTCAGAATTCCATTATCAATTTCTTTCCAGCTTAATATCAATCCATTAACACATTCTCTTAAGGTCATTTCAATCAGCCAGCTATTGATCATCCAAACCTATATATCCGATACAGAATCTACTCCTCCTTAATGGCTAATGGCCACACTGCCTAGGCCGAGCCCTTACCTCCCATCCTGTCTACACCACATCCCTTCTAAGGGAAACTCCCTTACCTCACTCCTGCATAGGCGGCCTTGCTTTATATCCATCATCATTCCCCTTGCTAGCTCATCTTGACTCAAGAGCAGCAATCTCATCTATCATCCTTGGCCTGATGCAAAAAATACCCTGGACTAATCATATTCTCTAATTTTAAAATCTAAACTAATGAAATGAAAAGAATTTTATAATTTTCGATAGATCTGGAAGTGAGAGGATCTCATGAGGTTGAGTTGGGGCCGAGGCAAGCCAAAGCTTGCCTCTCTCTAGAGAGAGAGATACAGATGAAGTGTGAAAGCGTCTTTTGTGAGTTAGATCACTCTGAGAAGCTTATGAAAGCTATGAACTCTTTCCCCAGAGAAACATACAAATATACACTTGTGTGTATGTATATACATATACACATGTATATATATAAACTATATATACACACACACACACACACACACACACACACACATATATACACAAACACACACACATGTATAGTATTTTGCTTGTAGTCTCAACTGTCATAGATCGTCTATATCTTGGGGTATTTAATCCAAGAAAATTGGTAATAAATCTGGTTGGTACTAAGATGACAAAGAGGATGTGCAGAATCAAATAGGAATGAAAAGAGACAGAGACTCCCAGACCTGCCTCATTTCCCAAAGTCTCTAAATCTGGTTCCAGTCCACCTGACCTTTCCAATAAACTCCGCTTTTCTTAAGATAAATTGAGTGAGTCTCTGTTCTTGCAATTAAAGGTGCCTGACTTAAATAATGTCATTATCCACCAGTCATGTAAGCCATAAACTCGAGTTAGTTTTATATATACACATATATAAATTTATACATATAGTTAGTTAGTTAGCTTCATCTCTAACTCCAGACATCACTTTCTAAGGGCTTCATGCTTGACACATTGCCCTTTTTACTGTGCTGATAACCATAAACCCATCTCTTCTCTATTGTCTACATCTTAGTGATATCTGTGCCTCTAGCCAGATTGTTTTCTAAATCGTAGATCAAGTATCCAACTACCTGCTAAACATCTCTACCTAGTTGTCCCATAAATATTGCAAATGCATGAATATTGCATGTTCAAACTAAATTCATAGTTTTCCTACTACAAAAGAAAAAAAGAAACAGAAAACAAAAATAAAAACAAGGCATATAAATTGTTCTTTTCTAAGTATGCTTTGTCTTGGTTTTGTGTGTGTGTGTGTGTGTGTGTGTGTGTGTGTGTGTGTGTGTTTGTCAACACTATCTCTTCTAAGAAGCCTAAGAAGCATCTCTGATACCCTTCTCTCACCTGACCTCAAATGAGTCAATCACTACCTATTATTGATTCTACTCTCTGAAGAGTTCTCATACCTATATGTTACTTTTGCTGGACCACTACGATCCTTATTCTGCCATCTTCATCCAACATCTGGATGAGGTTTGTTGTAAAATAAAACTAATCTATTTCACTGTCTCTAGTCTTAACCACTCTAATTTGTCCTCTAGCTGCAGCCACATAATCAGTCTAGAGTACAAATATAAGATACTTTCACTTAAAACTCTTAGGTGGTTCCATATAATCTATGAGATAAAGTCCACATGTCTTTCATGGCAGAGGGCCTTCCACTGTATTTTCTGCTTATTGTCCTTCCAATCCTGTCTCCTGTCCCTCCCTGTCCATCCCTTCATGTTCCAGCCAACTGACCTTATACTTCCACTCAGATCATCCTATTTCCTGTCCCGCCCTCTGCTGGGGATGCTTTTCTCAAGCTGAAGGGTTTTCATAGGCTCTTCTTCAGCTAAATTACCTTTAGGGGGGTCTGAAAAAAAATACTACACACACACACACACACACACACACACACACACAGAATTACTGAAGCTTTCATAAAGAAATTGAGATTAATTGTATATCACACACCACATGGCCAAACATCATAAAATTCTATTTAAAGATATCTAACATATTGACCATATCTAATGTTTGCTATCTAAGGTCTTCATCATTCTTTTTTTGATAACCTCTTCAAGACTCCTTTCTGCCCCAGTGACATTTACCTCTCCAGTCATGCTTACTTCAGCCTTTGCCTTCTCTTGTATTTCTACACATCCACCCTAGTTTCTTCTTCTTCTTTTTTTTAATGGAGGCAACTATGGTTCTCACTTAGACTTTCCAACTAATATCTTTCATCTTATCACTCCATTAGCAGATACCTTTTTCTAAGAATTGATCTTCATTGAGAGGCAGAGTGAATCTGAAATATGTGAATTTTAACTAATATATAAAATTTAAAGAACATATAAATTTTAAAATATATTTTTCTGATTACAAAAGTAATCTCTGTTAATTGAGAAAATATTAAAAATTACAAAGGAATATAAAGAGGGCCATAACAACTACTATACTGCTAACTACCACAGATGTAACCATTCTCTTTCTCTCTCGCTTTGGTTTGGCTAGGATCCCCACCAGAATCTCTTCTAAGACTACTTGGAAGGCTGAAATCAAGCCTAATTTGCCAAAAATTCTGAAGAAAGTTGAATTTTTCTTTTCTGTTAATAAAAACAAACTGTTGCAACCTGGGAACTCGTAGGCATTCATTCTCTCAAAAGTGATTTATTTATTTAATATTTGAGTAGGTAGCACATTCACATGGTTCAGAATGCTAAGAGTGTGATAACTTAGGGTGGCTTTTAAATATGTCTGCAAATTCTTTGCCACTCTTCCCATCAAACTATAGAGTCTAATTCTTCTCCTCTTGAATATAAACTGGCCTTAGTGACACAATATTCTTGGGTCTCCACCCAGAGATTTTTATGCACTTAAAAAAATAAATGTATATTTTCCCTTTCTTTTTACACATTGTTTCATATTTTGATTTTTCTTTTTACTTATCAGTATATTTTGGAGATCACTTATTCTTTTTTACGGTTGAATAATATTGCCTTGTCTGGGTCTTTTTTTTAAATGGGCATTTATGTAGTTTCCAATATTTTGCTTTTACAATGTTGCGACAAATAATCTTGTACATACATCACTTTGCATATATGTGGGTATGATTGTAGGATAAAGGCCTTGAAATGAAATTGCTGGGTCAAAGGGCAGGCATATTTGTAATTTTAATAAATATTGCTATATTGACCTTCGTAGCCCTCCAATTTATTCCCCCTCAAATGATAAATGAGTTCCTTTTACTTCAAGCCTTACCAACCCAGTATGTTATTGGACTTTTGGATCTTTGCCAATTGGAGAGGCAAGAAAATAGTGTCTCAGTGCAGTTTTAATTTGTATTTTTTTAATGAGGGATGTTGAACATATTTCATATTTTTAAGAGCCTTTTTATATTTACTTTTCTATGAACTGTTTATATATTTTGCTCATTTTTTAATGGTTGGTGGTCTTTTAAAAATTAATTTGAACATATACATATATTAGGGAAATTAAACCTTTGTTTGTGATGGAAGAAGTAAATTTTTTTCCTGATTTGTTGTCTTTTTGACTTTGCTTGTAATATTTCCTGCATAAAGAAAATTTTTTCCCCCCATGGCAAAATTTATTCAGTCTTTTCTTTTTTTTTTGATGGCTTCTGACTCTTAAGTCGGAGTTAAATAAATCTTTCACATTCTAAAGTCACTAAATAATTCCCTAATGCTTTCTTTTGCTACTTTGCATTTTTAATTTTTTACTTTTGAAATTTATCCAGGGGTAAGGTGTAAGGTATGGATCCAACTTTATTTTTTCAAGATGGCTCCTGCGTTGACCCAATACCACAGATCAACTAATCCACTTTCTCCTCACTCATTTAAGCTGTTACCTAGAGATGTGTTATTGTTGTAGTTTTGGTTTATTTTTAGGCTCCCTATTTTCTTCCATTGATTTTTCAGTATCATACTTTAGTTGTTGTTTTAGAATATGTTTTAATATCTGGTATGCATATTCTCCATTCACTGTTCTTTTCATTCATAGTTTTCCAGATAAATCTTATTTATTTGTCCATATGTAATTTTGAATCTCTGTGTCTACAGTTTTAGAAGTGCATATCTGAAGTGAACTTCTAGAATACCCTTAAAACTTTGATAATATGATCAGTTTCTTTCAAGGCTCTTATCTCTTTCACATTCAATATTTTAAATGGTTCTTATTTTTTAATCAGAAGCAATTCTAAGGGACACAACTCCTACCACCTTCTGAAAATAAAATTAACAAGATAAGTAAAAAAACCCCATGCATTGAGTGTACTCAATCTTTAGCACATGTCTGGAAAGTTTAAATCCATCACTAGAAGTGGGTGGATCTTAGAAAAGTATCAGTAATATCCTTTATCCGGCAGGGCAGTCTGTAGCATACTCAGACTCTTCACTCACACACTCTCCACTGATGTTTCCCCTTCATAGGCAAGGATTTTTACACTCATTTATTCATCAGCTATTTGGGGAGAGCCCATAATGTACCAATTCCATTATGTAGAATTTGCTTTCTAGAAGGCTAATACACACACACACACACACACACACACACACACACACACACACACACTAAAACTACTCTTTTACTACCAAATCCAAGTAAGGAGCTCCTGACCAATGTTGTAAGAATCTGTTGCTCTTGGCTACTCACTTCCTGGCCTCTCCTTTTGACAGCAGCACTCTGGCTTTCCTTTGGGGGAACTATCCTTCCCACTCCTGGCTCTATAGGAACCAATGAGAACATTTCAAACACTTGCCCTTTGTGATTGGTTCAGGGACATGTAACATATTAAACTATGTCATATCTGTTTTTGCCCTGGCACTGAAACTGAACCAAGACTGTAAAGGGACTGCATGGAAGAACTCTGCCTGACCGTGGGTACTTCCAAGGCTAAGTTGAGCAAAATAATCATCACAAATATCCTATCTGGGTTGCCACGATAAAGGAACAGCACAAAAACAGTAGTCAGGAAACCAAGCCATTTTTGGGAGTTAGCTGCTTAGATCATGAAAGTAGAGAGCCAGCCAGAAGAGGAAATGAAAAGCAGGCACAGTTGAAACTGAGGCATTCAAGGCCTGAAGCAAGTGAAATGAATATGTCTTAGGACTTAAGTCTATAAATTCTGACCACCCAGTAGATGAAATGGAGTGAGCATTTGAAGGGGACAAACTGAGCTAGGCCATGACATAGTACATGTTTGTTTGTTTTCCTATTCCACACTTGAATGTCATTTAAAGTTGTCTCAAACACATTATTAAGTTCTGAGAAGTATGAGTCCAACACTTACAAGATCAACTCTGTATTTTTCCAAGATCCTATCATTTTAGTATAGCATACTATGGTCCAAAGGACTCAATAAACTTCTTGAAAGAGCCCAGCATTACTCAACTGGAGGATACTCCCCAGATGGGAAGTTAGAATTGTGTTGGGGCATTTTCTTGGTCATCACTATGACTTGGGGGTGTTGATATTCGATGGTCAGCAGGCAGAGCTGCACTATTGGCCCACAAAAGAAAATGTCATCCCTCCCCAAATGAAAACAGTTCCCACCCTCAGATGAAAAACTCTGAGTATACTCTAGAGAACTTCCACTGTCTACTTCCTAAGAGCTCCTTTATATCAAAGTCATAAATTTCAATAGAAGAAGAACTAAAAATATTACCTCTGCCCCAAACTCAAGTTTGCTTCTCATGTGGATGTAATCTATTTATACCTAAATCAGATAAGCTTGGTAGCTCTCAGGAAGTCTGGGGTACCCTGAAGAGGTGCCCATAATGTTTTTTTTAGTTTTCCATTGGCCATGCTGAATGTACCTGCAGCTGCCTGCAGATCTTAAGATGGGAAATCCTAGCCACCATGATGAGTTTCATCCTTCTTGAGATAGCATGAAGCTTTATTTGCCTGTAGATTAAGAAATGTTATGCTGTCTCATTTTGAAGCTCCAGATTCACCTTCTATGATATGTGTGTGTGTGTATAAATATATACATACAAATGCTTACATATATATAGGATTAAACTTTTTACATCTATCCAATTAGTTTTTCACTTCTTCAGTAACATGCATGGAGTAAGTATTAAGTTCCAGACACCGTGTTAGGGGGCTAGGTGCATTTCTTCCTTGAGTCATGTGTTTTTCACACACAAGCTTTTTAACATTCTTTTTTGATTCTATCTTCTTAGAGTTATTTTCCCTCCTGATGTAATCATTTTGATGATTATGTATAGGAACTCTTTATCCTTTCTAGTCAGCAAGAATTTCAGGAGACTTTTCCCAAAACTCCCTTTTTTTTTAATCTAGCAAAAGAAAGTTTGTGTTTATATCATATCCTGTATATAAGAAGACAAATATGTGTGTGTCTCTAAGTCCTAAGACTGCTCAGCCCTCAAGACATCTTCCTCCTTGGGTGCTGAACTGGGTTGAACCATACCTTTTAGTGGATTCCTTAACATATAAATTGCTGTGGTACTGGGACTATTTGCCATACTTGTGCATTAGGTCACTTTTGGTCTTTCTTGATGAATTACTGGAAGCTTCTATATAGAGACAACTGCTTATCTGCCTCACAGCTAAGCACAGGTAGTCCCTCTAAGTGACTGTGTGTTGGCTTGATATGCAAATTGTACGTATCATTATTATTTACTTTTTAAAAGTCCCTCACTTTGCTGATGGTCATATCATCAATTATTTCTCTCAGTTCACTGAGCTTCTTTTATGAGGACTATGGCTGCCCATTCTCAAGGGTGTCTAGGATTTCTGAATTTCTTTAATTGCCAGAATTGATTAAAAACCTTCTTATCAAAATAGCCTAACAATCATTGTTGGGAGAAGCTTTAATTTATCCAGTTACTTAGTTCTTGTCTACCTAGTCCTGAGTCTTGTTCCTCATGCTCACATCTCATGTTCTTCAGAAGTGCTGGTGTTTGAGGGTGAGTTGGGCTATTGTCTTTTATAGAAGGCAGAGTTAATTTAATTCTACAATGGAACGAACGCCAGCATTTCTGCCCCTGTGGGTAGAAAGTGTTTCAGCACCTGGGCCCACAGAGGCCCGACATCAACAACAAGCAATCGTACCCTTCAGAAACATGAAGTGGAGCAATGAGGACAGCAGAGTAGATCTTTGTTTATTTACTTATTTTTTAAAATCTGATTCATCTCAAACATAGGGCCCTTGTGAGGGAAGAAAGTTATTAATGGCATTGACCCAGGTTTGACCTGCTTCAATCTAACCTTCAGTGTGATCACAAAGGTGGACTCTGCTCTGAGATAAAAGAATTTTGCCTTCTTCAAAGAGAATACCCAATGCTCCTGCTTCATTTTCAAGAGCAGCTTTCTGATTGAGGCTCCCAGACCTAGACTATACACGGTGCTGTTGGTTCTCACCTGAAGTATCTGTATGTGGAAAGAAGTGATTTACTAAAGGCAAGTTTAAAACATCAACCCAGAGTCTCTAGAAAGAATCTGTCTCTCAAGGTCTCATGGAGAAGGGTAGATGGAGACATGAAGGAGAGGAGAGAGAATTGCATTCAGGAGGCAAGAACTAAAGGCAAAGACTGTTGGGAAAGGAGGGAAAGAGAGTGACATAAAGCTTGTAAAAAGAAAGATGGAAAACCTTAGGGAGAAGAAGAGAGAAAGCTGCTAGAATC
>NW_011888861.1:5771166-5782721 GCF_000151845.1 Pteropus vampyrus | reverse complement strand
CAGGTTAGGGCCCAGAAAGAGAAAGAGGAGGGGCTTGGGGACAAGGAATCCCACTAGCTGATTTGCACAAGACTCAAGTCAAAAATCATTGTCATTGTGAAACTTCAGACTTGATGTGAGGAGAATTAAGTGTAGCCTGGGGAAGCAAAGGTTACACCCGCCCCAGCCAGTACAGGGGTCTCAACTTTGCTATAAAAGACTCTATTAAAAATTGTCACTCTGTGTCCTTCCTTGTAGTTTCCTATTTTCCCATGCTCATCTTTGGCAGTGATGTTAATAGACAGCAAAATGGTCAGCTGAAAGCAGCAAGTGAAACACAGAAAGTAGACAGTCCAGAGTAGGCAAAACACTGATGAAAACTCTGCATTCTGTGGCATCAAAGCCATTCTGTTCCTGGATCCCAGAGGGGGAAAGCATTAACATCTTAGGTAGAGAATAGCTTTAGTTACCAGGGCTGTCTTCCATCATTCTTTCCCTGGCTCACCCTAAGTCATTTCATGTAAGATGCCAGCCCAGGATTTCCACTTTGTCTTTTGTATAAAATGCAACCTATCTTTATTCTTTAAAGAATTCTGTACCATGCTTTCCTACTCTTCTACCTTCTATCCTTGCTCAAATTTCCTATTTTTTCTTTTCTAGAAGCCTTCTGATTGTCCCAGACATTATGTCTGACTGCCTCTGCTGCTACATACAGCCTTCGGGGACAAAACCCGTGCTGCTCAGCCAGTTGGAGATGTTCCTGGTTGAAGAGCCATATAGTTGCTTCCTCCAAGCCAGATGATATTCCAGCTCTGAAGTAATTTTCTTCCCACCACCAACTCTCTTGACCAGCTTTGCAAACACTGGCTGCAGCAGCATAGAGATGTCGTGTTTCTCTTCTCGTGCCCTTTAAGGTTGGCTTTTGATGCTCTGTATATTTGACCTATTACCATAAAAACTTCGCATGTCCTTGGTATTGCCACTTCATAGCTGAAAGCAATGTGTTGGCATTCAAGAATACTTTGTGACTCCTATGACTGAACACCAATGAGAATGTATAATTCCAAAAGCATGAGGAAGAATGAAAGAACATAATTTTCTTCTTAAAAAAATGGATCTGTAAGAAATAAAATCTGTTAACACAAGAAGTAAGTCTCAAAATGGAGAAAGCAGAGAGCTTGAGAAAGATTTTTGGAACCACAAAGTTCACTGTATTTTTTTAAGATTTGAAAGAATAACTTTAAAGAAAAATAAAAATTGCCATACCAGAAGGAAAACTCTATGTATATAGCAGTTTTAAAATATGCATTAATTCACACATGCAAGTAGGAAACCTCTTGGGTTCTGCCTACCATTGCTTTCTATTTCACTCTGTCGCAATGGCTGTAAATGACTTTGGTAAATCATGCTAGTACATTTCCATTAACATTAGCAAAATTTATGTCAACTGCACTGACAACACCTGTCAGCCCTGAAAGACCCTAATCTTCTTTTGCACAGAGAACACACGTCTGTGTCACACTTACAGTTTCTCATACATCCTGGTACCATTTGTCTACCTTATTTCCATTTTGTTCTCCTCTGGACTCAGAAAGTTCTTTGCTCATCAATCAGCTTTAATGTCAATGAGGTGTATTCTGACTCAGTACAGGCTCCCCTTATTATTCCCTCCTCTGGCACAGCTGCCTTATACCAGTGAATGAGGTTTTCCTTGCAGATCAGCCACATTTGCGTGTTACAAAGACAGAAGATAAATTGGTTTGAAACTGCACCATACTGCATAACTTTAAGGTGGTGTCCATTATTCCATAAACAGAATTGTTTTTTTCTATTGAAATATATACAAGGACTTAAGATTCCCAACTATCAGGAATCATTACTACTGGTTTATAGTTTTTCTAGAAAGTCATATGATATGGACAGTCTTCAAGCTCACCACCTGTTCTGTAGACAGACTGAGCCACCTCTACATTTAATCTAGCTGAGAATTCACCTGGGGCATCTCTCACCATTTGTGGTGCTTTTTATTCCTAAGATATCATGGACTGATACTTTTATAAAACACAAAATCAGGTACTTTGATGCTGGAGCAATGTTAAATTGCACATAAAAATTTCTAAGTGCTTGTTCTCACTTTCAATACTTTTTGAGGGTGGGTGACAGTTAGTTCATGAACCATTCTAGATCTATGGACCACACCGTGGGTAGCATTTGGTTTTAGCCTGTTGGTCCCACTATTCTAAGACTCATCCTGCAAACACTAACTACTAGGTGATACAGGATGTGCTCTTCTCTGTTTCCTAGAGCAGAAGAATTTTAGACCTATAAGGAGAGAAATAATTTAAACTGTTTTTAAAAGACCAAGTGTTGAAAGCATCTGTTTGTGTTGGAACCCTGAGTCACTATAATCAAAGCATGATGATGTACAGCATTCGGGTAGGAAAGAGAAAAGGAACTATCCTACAGAAGAGCAAACAAATCCATTAAATGGCTACTCGAAATTGGAAAAGGGAATCATAACCAAAAATACAAATGAGTTTGGAAAAAAGTAAAAAGTCATTTTTAAAGAGATTATTCATTCATTCATTCATTCACTCACTCATCAGCATATATTGGAGTCCCTACTCTATGCCAGTCTGGGTGCTAGACGTACAAAACAAATAAAACAAAGCTATTGCTCTCAGAGAGCTTACATAGAAAGCCCAAAGATGATATACTAAAAGGTCAGAAAAAAAATGAGAGATGATGATTTTAAAAGCCTGGCTTTTCTCCAGAAAAGCCTCACATATGACTATGTGGTAGAAAGAAAGAAAACAGCCATTAAAAAAATGAAATTATTGCTTGATAATAAAGATCAGAAAAGTAAATAAAACTAAGCTCGTCAGTTTTAATTAAAATTAAAAATCAGTATTAATTAGAAAAAAAGAATTTAAGGACACTCATCACTACAATGGACTCAAAAGCCAATAGTAAAAGTTTCTACACAAAAAGGAGGAAATCACTGAGAGAACCAGAGGAGCCATTTAATAACTATGAAACAAAAGGTGACTTGGGACCTAAGGGAAGCATAGAGAGATTGAATGAGGTCTTGCAGAGATTCACAATTTCACATTATCTTTTGAAGCTAACTGGTCAGATGTATTAAAAAAAAATAGTTATAAGATCATAGGCTATTCTAGAACAAAATCACCCTGGATTTAAAAAGAAATCTTTGGGCCCCCAAGTTACCCATCCAAGAGTTTAGACGTAACTGAGGAACAAAATTATGAAAGTTTCGGCTATCACACACGATATGCAGGAAGAAGCAGTCTGAGTCATTGACTGATTAGCAGAAGGGCAGACTGTCAAAGGACTCACATTTGTAAGAAACCTCCATGCTATGCCTAGGAAATGCAGTTGGACAGTCTCCTGACATAGCTGGCAAGATGGGGAGAAAATAATGAAGGGAGAAACAGAATACTCAAGGAAACATGGCCTTTTAGGGAGAAGGGTGCGCCCCATTTGTTTGTAAGAATTCATTATGATATAAAGTTCTAATTATCCTCCTCAAGATTCAAAGAGGACCTTCCAGCACCTGATGAACACAGATTTACCCCTTGGCCAATCTTTTTTGAGATAAGGTAGTAAACTCTTTGTTATGCCTAAATCTTAGAAGTAATCTAGAATGTAAGTTCCATGAGAGCAGATAATTTGTCTGATTTGTGGCTCTCAACTATATCTCCTGCACCTAGAACAAAGGTTTGCATGTACTAGGTGCTCAATAAGTATTTGTTGAATGAATTAACAGGCCCAGGGAATATAATGACTCATACTTCAACCAAGAAAGAGAGGTCCAGCAAAGCCAGTAAGAACAAGAGACAGAAGCTTGTCCAGGAAAGGTAAGTAGGTAGGAAGCAGTAGGCAAGTGCCATGGATGTGGCAGGACTCAAAGTCAGGAACGATAAAGAGTCAACAAAGATTTCAGTCCTCTGACATCAGCACACACATCACTAGCCTTATATCATTGGATATTGTCTGTAGATAGGGGCAGGTTTGGGCTTACAGGGGTGAATCTCCATGGAGAAGGTTGTGTGTCTGCCAGTGAGGTATGTGGAGGGAGGGTCAGAAATGTTTGCCTTGTCTTATACACGTGGAACTAGTAATTCTTGAGGAGGCAGAGCTGAAATATGACACAAAAATAAAACACAAAAATATTACCACAAAACCAAACCCAACCATAGATGAAGCCAGTTTATTAACATAATGTGTTATTTAAGGGAAGCTAGGGGTACCAACTGTATCTCAGGGAGGGCTAGGAGATGACAACATTATGTTTTTTATTAAGCATCCCCAGATGATACCCTAAGAGAAATAATACTGATTTGAGTGAACCACGTAAACAGCCTCAGTTGTTGACGAATAGTGTTTCACAACTGCAGATGAAAGCCCTTGGAGAAGGAAAACATAGTGCAGAATGAATAAAATGGTGGTAAGATCAACTGGTCAGTCGACAATAAAATAGAAGCCTACTCCAGGCAGACCCGTGCTCTGAATCTGTGAAAACTGAACAATGGCTTATTGCTTTCCTTCTACGACTCGTTTACATTATTTCATTTTGTTCTCACAATAATCCTAATAGTAGATCTCATTATATTCCCATCAGATATGAGAAAACTCACTAGAAAATGACACAGCTGGGATTAAAACCAAAGTTTGTCTCACACCAGAGCCACTGCTTTTCTGCCCTACTACTCTTTCATCTCTAATCAAACTGTTGAAAGCCAATGACAAAGAAAGAATCTCGGAAGCAACAAGAGAGGAGCGACTGACTATGTACAAGGAATCTTCAATACAAATATAGCTGGCTTCTCATCAGAAATCATAGAAGTCTGTAGGCAGTGGAATGACGTATTCAGAGTGCTGAGAAACAAAAGTTACCAATCAAGAAATCGATCTGGCAAAAATATTTTTTAAAATAATAAAAAAAGTTAAGAGATTCTCAAATAAAATGTGAGAGAGATTGTTTCTAATAGATGTGCCCCACAATAAATTTTAAAGAGAGATCTTCAGGCTGAAATGAAAGAACACTAGACAGTTATTTGAATCCACATAAAGAAATAAAAACACCTGTAAAGATAACTTAGATACATAGGTAATTATAAAAGATAGTATTAATGTATTTTTTGTTTGCAGCCCCTCTTTTTTTCCTATCTGATTTAGATGACAACTGCATAAAACAATAAATATGTCTATGTTAATGAGGACACAATGTATAAAGATGTAGTGTGTGACAATAACAATATAAAATGGGGTATAGAACAGTATAGGAACAAAGTTTTAGCATACCATTAAAATTAGTTGGTATTAATCTGAACTATATTGTTATCAATTAAGATGTTAATTGTAACCCCCTAGCGATCACTATAAAATACAGTCATATACTATTTAATGATAAGGATATGTTCTGAGAAATGCATCCTTGGCAAATCTGCCATTGTATGAACATCATGGAGTGTACTTACACAAACCCAGATGGTATAGCCTACTATTGTAATTGTATGTGCAGTATTTTTATAGGACTGGCAGTGCAGTAGGTTTGTTTGCACCAGCCTCACCACAAACATGTGAGTGATGCACTATACCGTGATGTTACAATGGCTACAGCATCACTAGGTGATAGAAAATTTTCAGCTCCATTATAATCTTACAGGACCACTATCATATATGCAGAACAATGTTGACTGAAATGTTGTAATGCGGCACATGACTATAACTTAAAAATATGTTGTAAAAAAATGACAAGGGAATCAAAATGGTAAACCAGAAAATATCTATTTAATATAAAAGAAAGCAAACTGAGAACAAAAAAGGAGAAATTAAGAACAAAAAAACATATCAGACATAAAGAAAACAAATAGCAAAATGGCAGAAGTGAATCTTCTGTAATCAGTTATTACATTAAATATAAATGGATTAAGCAGAGATTAGCTGAATTAATTTAGAAAAAAATGATCCAACTATATGTTGTCTAAATGAGATTCACTTTAGATTCAAAGACTCAAATTGGTTGAAAGTAAAAGAATGGAAAAGGTATTCTATGCAAATAGTAACCAAAAGAGAGCAGGAATGATGATACTAATATCAAACAAAATAAATCAATATATAATGATAAAAATGTCAATCCTTCAAGAAGATTTAACAACTACAAACATATATGCACCTAACAGTGGGATCTCAAAATATGTGAAGAAAGAAAATGACAGAATTGAAGGGAAAAATAGACAATTCAACAGTAATAGTTGGTGACTCCTATACTCCTCTTTAAATTATGTATAAAGCAACTAGTCACAAGATCAGCTAGGGAAGAGAAGTCCTAAGCAGCACTATAAATCAATTAGACTTAACAGACATCTTAGAACACTTCATCCAAAATCAGAATAACATTTTTCTCAGTGTACACATTCTCCAGTATAATCCATATATTGGGCCACAAAACATATCTCAATAAATTTTAAAAAATTGAAACCATACGTTTCATATGTATGTTTTCTAATCACTATAGAATAAAATTAGAAATCAATAAAAGAAGGAAATTTGGAAAATTCATAAATATGTGGAAATTAACACACACCTAAATCACAGGTAGGTTGAAGAAGAATTCACGGGATTCTGGGAAAACATGGCAGAGTGAGAGACATCCTCAGATCTCTCCTCCCCAAACAACAATAAGCCGAACATCTAAAACTCAACAAAAAACACCCAAACTACACGCCAGCACATCTGAGCGTGAGATCTATGCATAAGAACTACCACAGGTCAGAACCCCGGGTGGACTGAGACAAATAAAGAAGCTGCCTCTCGCAGCTGCCAGAGCTTCCTGTAGGAGGAAGGGGAAGGGTGAAGGAGTGGTGACTTCCCTGATCAGCCTGCCTGGAAGTGCCGGGACTTTTCTATGCAGCCGGCAGCAGGGCTCAGTCATCAGGGCAGAAAGCAGAGAAGCAGAACATACCAAAATTTGTGAGATGTAGCTAAGGCAGTGCTCAGAGGGAAATTTATATCTGTAAACATGTACATTACAAGAATCAAATAAATAACCTTCCCATCTTAAGAAAACAGAAGAAACAGTACAAATCAAATCCAAAGCAAGTAGAAGAAAGGAAATAATAAACATCAGAGCAGAGGCAAATGAAATAGAAGATATGAAAACAATAGCAAAAATCAACAAAACCAGAAGTTGGGTTTTTCGAAAACATTAACAAAATTGACAAATCTTTAGCTTAACTGACCAAGAAAAAAAAAGGACAAAATACTCAAATTACTAAAACCAAGAATGAAAGCTGGAACATTACCACCATTCTTACAGAAGCAAAAAGGAATATATGAAAATACTATGTAAAATTCTATGCCAGCAAATTAGATAAATTAGATAAAATATCTAAATTTATTGAAACATAAAACTAAACTCATTTAAGAAGAGATAGGAAATCTTAGGATACCTACAACAGGTAAAGAGATTGAGTCAGTAATCAAAAACTTCTAAAAAGGAAAAGAAAAAAGATTGTTTCACTGACGAATTCTACCAAATGTGTAAAGAGCTAATATCAATCCTTCTCAAACTCTTCCAAAAAATAGAAGAGTAAGAAATACTTCCTAACTTGTCCTATGAGAACAACATTACCCCAATTCCAAGACAAGCAAAGACATCGCAGGCGCGCACACACACTCAAACACACACAAAATTATAGACCAATATCCCTTATAAACACAGATGCAAAAATTCTCAACAAAGCATGAGCAAACTGAATTCAATAGCATATTAAAAAGATTATACACCATGACAAAGTGGGATTTATCCTAGGAATGCAAAGTAGTTTCAACGTATAAGAACCAATCGATGGAATATACCGTATTAATAAACAAAAGGGGAAAAATACTACGATCAACTCGGGAGAGTATTTGACAAAACCCAACCCTTCTATGATTAAAAAAACACTTAGAAAATTAGGAATAGAAAAAACTTCCTTAATGTGGTAAAGAGAATCTGTGAGAAACCCATAGCTTACATAATACTTAATAGTGAAAGGCTGAAGCTTTCTCCTAAAGGTCAGGAACAAGACAAAGTTGTTGACTCTTGCCACTTCTGTTCAACGTTGTACTAGAAGTTCTAGCCAGGGCAGTCAGGTAAGAAAAAAGAAGGAAAAGACATCCATACTGCAAAGGAAAAAAAAAATCTCTGTTTGCACCTATGATCTCTAAATCTATGATTACTATATAGAAAACTCTAAAGAATCTACCAAAAGACTATGAAAGTGAATTTTGCAAAGTTGCAGTAGACAATATAAATGTACAAAACTGAGTTGTATTTCTTTATACTAGCAATGAACAACTCAATAGGAAATTAAGGAAACAATCTCATTTATAATAGCATCAAAAAAAATAATATTCTTAGGGCTCAATTTAACCAAGGAAGTATAATAATGTTACATTGAAAATTACAAAACTTTGTTAAAGGAAATTAAAGAAGACCTAAATAAATGGAAAGACACTGTATTTATGGATTGGACAACTTAATATTGTTAAGATGGCAGTACTCCCAAATTAATCTACAGATTTAATGCAATCTCTATCAAAATTTCAACTTTCTTTTTCAGAAATATAGCAGCTGCTCTTAAAATCTATAGAAATGCAATTGCTCAAGAATAGCCAAACAACATTGAAAAAGAAGAAAAAACTTGGAAGCCTCACATTTCCCAATTTGAAAACATCCTATAAAGCTATAGTAATCAAAATGGTGTGCTACCAGCATAAAATAAAGCTATAGATCAAGGGGATAGAAGTGATAGTCCAGGAATAAATCTATACATCTCTGGTCAATTGATTTTTGACAAGAGTATTAAGACCATTTAATGGAGAAAAAAATTTTTTTTAACAAATGATGCTGGGACAACTGTATAACTGTGTGCAAAAGAATGATTTTTTTACCTCTATGTCACGCCATATGTAAAAATTAACTCAGAATGGATCAAAGACCTAAATAAAAGAGCCAAACTATAAAGTTCTTAAAAGAAATGTAGGTGTAAATCTTTCGACTGTAGATTAGGCAATAGTTTCTTAAATACAACATAAAAAACACAAGCAATGAAAGAAAAGTAGATAAATTGGACTTAATATTTTGGACTTAATAAGTTGGGCTTAAAACTTTTGTACATCAAAGACATCATCAAGAGAGTGAAAAGACCAGTGAAAAGAAACTATTTGCAAATTATACATCTGATCAGGGTCTGGAATATATTTAAAAATCTAGAATGTATTTAAAAAACTCAAAATGAAAAAGACAAACAACCCAATTCAAAGATTGACAGAAGATTTAAATAGATATTTTTCCAAAATGGAAACAACCCAAATATCTTTCACTTGATAGTTAGATAAAGGAAATGTGGTATATCCATATACTGAAAATTTTACAGTCATAAAAAGGAATAAAGTCCTGAAAAATGCTATAACATGGATGAACCTAGAAAACATGCTAAATGAAAGAAGGCCACAAACTGGATGACTACATTTATATTCAGAATAGAAAAATTCGTAGAAACAAAGTAGATTAATGGTCACAAGCGGGTGAAGGACAGCAAGAAGTCAGAGGTACAGGACTTTATTGAGGGGACGGGGGATGACGACAATGTTTGGCAATTAAGTAGTGGTGATATTTTCACAAAATAGGAATTATGCTAAAACCACAAGTTGAATATTTTGAAATGGTTAAAATAGTGAATTTACGTTACATAAATTTTATCTCAATATATATTTTTGAAGCAATGCAAAGCCTTGAAGGGTTGCAAGCAAATTTGAATATTTAGGTCCTCTGGCTGCAGCTGGAGAATGGATTGCCAAGAGACCAGGTAACTGGCAATCTGAGTAGTCCAGGTGAGAGCTAGGGCCAGGAGCAGTTCCAATTTAGCCATTTGGTACAGCAAGGCACAGTGCCCAGGACTCACAGTGCTTTTTAGTGGACCTGTGTAAATGTTTAATTTTAGTTTATCTTAAAATCAGAATTTTAAGATGAATATAATAATAAGGAACCTAAAATTATGAATCCAGCTTGGATTATATTAGTTTTTATACCAACAAAGTCATAAAACATAGTTTTAAATATTATTTATGGCAGAAGGGGTCCATGAAGGGAAAAGTGCCCAGGGCCCACTGAAGTCACAATACAGCTCTGGCCATGAGACCAGAGATGAGAGCAGTGACGAGGATGAAATCAAGAGATAGTTAGAAGATGAAAACTGAGAACTTTGGTAATTGGCTATGGTGGTTGGGTATGAGAGTCACACAGCTGGGTGAATGGTACTGTTGACTGCTGAGGTAGGAAGCAGCGGGAGAAGACTAGATTTGGGTGAATGGTGATGAGTTTAGGTTTGGACACATTTAACATGAGGTGTCTGTGAGACTTGGAATATACAAATGGACAGTCTGTCTGTAGACCATGCTGTGGTCAGACTAACAACAGAGTTTTATTTTTTTTTGATCCCTGCAACTGAGACAAAAACATTACTTTACAAAATAGAAGCTTCTTTTGAAATGGCATTTATGAGCTGAAATTTTACTTGTCTTTCTTTTATTATAGCAATCTGAGGTCTGGGAACCGTTTGAAGAGATTTGAAGAAGTGTTCTTTTGCTAAAATGTATAAACTCTATCAGTACTGATTACATTTTGCAAGATGCATGTTGATTTAAAAATTAAGAAAAAAAGAAAAGAAAAACAAAAAGTTATCCACCCAGGCCCTCTTTGCACATCTAGGCTGATAATACTGTCAATGCTGAAGCATAAACAACAAATTATATTAAATAAGCCATGCAATGTACACCTCCATCAGAAACACGTTAGAAAATGAAACTCAACAGCTGCCAAACATACTCAATGATCAGATTAGAAGAACATGAATGACTTTTTGAAGCTTTCTGAAAAGATTTACAACAGGAGTTAAAAAAAAAAAAAGGAGGGGGAAGATAATATGCCTTTGATGGTGACCTTAGAAACATCTTAAATATCCTTTGATATTGACAATTCAAGTTTTACAAAATCTTTGTTTCTTCAATTACACCTGATAATATGATGAGTTTTGCACATTAGAGAGACATTGATGTCTTTGCTCATATCAAAATGCTCATTTTAAAAACAGATATGGTATCCAATTTAGTCCTTTTGCAATAAAATAAAACCTGAACCAATAAATCGTAATAAAAGAGCAGTTGAACTGGATCAGATGATCTACCTCTGAGTAATGCACAAGTCATCATTTTGGTAATTTCTTCTCCCCGAGACATCAGCAGAAGCGGGTCTTTTGTAAAATTAACTCTGTGCTAAGAATCTTTCATCTTTAAACTTCTTCCTGACAATTATTCATTTTCAGAATCAACCAGAGCCATAAAATCTATACACATTGAGATCTAACCATCTCTTTTCTTCCTTTTGACTCTGATGCCTGGGGTAATGGTCAGGCCAAAAACAATTAAGCAGAATGTAGGTCAGTTCGCCAGGTGATAAATTTACCCATTCCTTTGGGTCCTCACTCTGAAGTTTCTGAGGCTAACAC
>NW_011888861.1:5760383-5769506 GCF_000151845.1 Pteropus vampyrus | reverse complement strand
AGGGAGCTATAAGATGTTCAAGGTGACACTTGGCAAAGAATATGCAAGGGAAACAAAGATTCCTGGAGAAATCCATTGATATTGGGTCAGTGCTGAAAGTGCTTAGTAAAAAAGCTTAAGCAAAGAGTTAGACTTGTTAGGATGAGACTTGATTAAGGAAACAGTCTGGAGCAGCTGACATTACATAAAACGAGGACTGCGTGTAACACTTTGAATTATTCACATAACCACTCTGGTCCTCTCTAAGATGACCAGAAGAGGAATTTCATAATCTATTCTAAATTATTTAGATTTATTTTATGTAAATCCATACAGTAAATTTCATCATTCTTACCATTTGCGTCTTTGTGGATTGAGCTCTATTGTTGGCTTCGTGCGTACTGAGTAAAAGTACTCTCTCTGTTATTAACAAATATAGGCAGCTGAATTGTGGATGCTGCTGACCCTCAGGTTCAATATCATAATCCAACTGGAGGTATGCAGCCTTCTCAGGGAGGCAATATCACATAGTGATGAAGCACCAAAGCTTGGAACTCAGAGAACTTGGATGCCTACGTTGTTTCTGCCACTTCATAGCTCTGTAATGCCAGGCAGTTATTTTCCCTCTCCAGGTTTCAGTTTTCTCATTCTTAAAATGGAGATTAAAATAATAGCTCCCTCTAGTATGACTATGAAGAAAAATGCAGTTAATGCATATAAAAGGTTAAGAAAAGTAAGTTTCCAACACAGAATCAGCATTTGATGTATCCTCATTGTTATTAATAATTAGTCTTGACGTAAGTTATTCTGCCTGTGAGTGCTACACATGATAATCAGGCAGCCAGAAAAAGTTGTGGGTTCAAAAGCACTCCCAAGAGCAGCTGCTTTGTGGAAGAGTTGAGCATGATAATGAAACCCTAACTACCACATATTCAGGAAGTCTTGAACACCTGTTTTCATGGCTTGGCAGCTTCCAGCAAGTTCTCTGGCAAGAGCTGCTCCCATTTTATAGTAGAAGATTAAGCTACCTTCCCATTTTCTACAGGGCCAAAGCATCCCCTGGGGACTACATGTTGACTAAATATAGAAAATCCAGGACAGGAGGTGCCTTCCAAATGCCCACCCTTAGCCCCCGTTGACATATCAACAGTCCTCGGGAATCCTGGGGCACAGTGTTCACCTCCCAAGGCAAATGCTGCTATTTCACAAAGGGGCCCACGGGATCAGGACAGGATGTTTTCTAGGCCTGGGGACAGGGTCCAGCTCCTCATGGGACAGAACATCAGCTTTCCATCTCCCATTCTCAATCTTGTACCACACAGGATCAGTCTTGATCTCAAAGAAGTGAGCACAAGTTCTTTCTTCAATGGCCCTCTGGGAGTGCCGTCCGTATCCCTGGCCCTCACTGCCAGCTGAGGTCTGCCAGAGAGGAAACAGCTATAACTCTGCAAAATGGGTCAGCTCTGCTTCCTGGAGAAAGCTTTGTTTCTTCCTTGACAACTTCTCTGAAAGATGTTGGCTTCCATCTACTAGAAAGCCAGAGTTTGGCCAGGGCATGGGAGCTCTGAATTTTTAATTTTTATCTCTGCAAGGCTAATGCGCTTGACTGGGATGAGGCAGGTGCGGTGGAACCCAGCAACAATCCAGCTGGCCTAGCGGGGTGCTGGCTGCCCCCAGTACCTGCCCCCTAGTTCTCCCCTCTCTTTGTCACAATCAGAAAAACTCCTCTCATTTTAATAACTCCTTAGAAATCAGCAAATAGATTCATAATTCTTACCTTGTTTAGTTCACATGAAAATCTTGTACATGGGAAAGGGAAAAACTCACTGTTATTGATCATCTATTACATCTCACATCCGTGCTAGGTAGATGTACCTAAAAATAAGAATGGCTGATATTTATTGAATACATAACATATGCCAAGCACTGTTTTAAATGCTTCACAAGATTTTTTACTTATTCCTCACAACAGCCGTATGAAGCAGTATATTGTTACCCATTTTTATAGATAAAAAAAGTGAAGCTTTTAGAGGCTGAATGATTCATCCGAAATCAGCTAGCTAGGTGTCCAAGTTCAATTTCAACCCGTCTTATAGCAAAAAGCTCTTGTACTTCATTTTTAAGATGAATGCATCCTTTGCAGGGTTCCAAAGAAATTTCATGGCACACTTGCAATATAGGAAGTCACTTATTTTTTAAATTCAGGTGTGAATGAGTCTTAAGGAGAACGATGAGCATTCCCAAGGTTGCATATATGCCATGGAGAACATGGGTGATTCTGACCCAAGACCTCCACTCCCTCCTGAGTCAGGAGTCCCGTCATTCTGCCCTTCCATCAGTTAGCTGTGAGAGCGATGGGTCTTAGAGACATGTATCCCCTTTTCTCAGTTTTGGTTTCAAGCCATGGAATGGTGGTCGTGCAGTGGCTTCTAGAAGATACCACTAGCTCTAGAATTATTTAGATCCCAGATCTATGTATCATGAATCTGTGGCAGACATAGGGGTCACCCAGCTCCAGCCTCTGCTTGCTGTCAATACTGTAGCAATTGCAGAAATAAAATATCTGTACTTTGTTTCCCAGCTTCTTTTGATCTAGAGATGGTCATGCAATACACTTTGAGCCAATAGGACAAGTCAGAGTCTATCTACTGGAGGGTTTCTGGGAAAGCTTTTATAAGAGAAAGCAATGCAATTGACACCACCATTTTATTATTCTTTCTCTCTTAAATCCAACTGTGATGCCTGGAGTATCAGCAGCCATCTTGTGACTGTGAGGCTGTAAGCCAATATATTGGAAATGGAAAAAGGAAAGATAGAAAAGGCATGGGTAATCTGCTACACCAGCTTTAGACTGCCTGTCTCCAGAATTGCTATGTGAGACAAACTCTTTTTTTAATCACTGTTTGTTGGCGTTTCTGTTACTTTGTGAATGCTACAAGGTCTAAACACCTAGACTAGGTCCAGAAACTCTGTATCCTTATGTTTGTTGCAGTGGGCTTAGTTCTATACCATCTCTTTTCTTCCTCTTTTGTCTCTCTCCTGCCCAACACAGATTTACATTCAGATGAACTCACCTCTTCTTCATCCCTTGGGGTCTTTTATTAAGTGTGAATACTCTTGTCTCCCACTAACAGTACAGGAAGCATACATAGAGGACAGCCTCAACCTCATATTTTGATCTCTGCTCAGGAAAACTAAAAAAGAAAAATTTTAGTTGATTTAAACTGAGCATTCTGCTTTCATGCAGCAATGTTAAGAAAGCCTAAATCCAATATTTTGGGTTCTATAGATTTCCCTGGAGTTACAGAGGATTTTACCCAAACGTGTCACGTGTCTGTCTGTTCAATATATACCAATGTGGCTGCTGAAATGGATGGACTATGGTTCATTCCCCCAGCCAAGGATGACTGAGACCACTTGCTCTTTCTTAATTTGATGGAGTGGTTACCTTGATTAGTTTAAAATTCGTGGTGTTTTCATGAATTATATTCTTATTCTATTTGAAACAAATTGCTGAAAATTATTCTATTTGAATTAAATTTAGTTGAATCATTTTCAGCTAGGGTGTTAAGAACTCAATATGCAAATTTAGTGAAGTAGTGTAATACAAAGAGTTTTCGTACCAAACACACACATGTTCTCACACATGTGTACACACACACGGAATGCAGAGATGTAGATTAGAAAAGTAATTTAAACCAGTTTAAGAAGTGTGCTTGGGATTCATGAAACACATTCATGAATATTTGATGACAGAATTCAGAAGTGGTATTGTGGGGCAGGGGAGAGACAGGCCTGAGAGGCAGGCAGCTTGGGCTTGATATCTGATTCTGCCACTAAGCAACTGGGCTGTGAGTGGGTCGCTGAATCTTTCTAAATCCCAGGCCTGAAACACTGGAAATTGAACAAGATGTTCTTTCAGGTCTTTGTGGCTGTGACATTCTGTGACTCCAACTGCCCTCCAAGAATTGTATCGTTCCACGATTAGAAAGAAAAATAGTAACAAGAGCACTGTTTTTTCATATAGTGAAAAGTAAAGGAATCTCCTTATTTCATACTGCTTATAAAAATATATTCAGAAGAAATTATAGGCATAATTTAAAAAATTGTATGACTATTAGAGACTTTGTTTATAACTTTATGAGTAGGGGAGGCCTCCTGTAAAAAGACACAGAAAACCAAATTACAAAAATTGACAAACATAAATTTAATAATATCAAAATGAAAGTTTCTGTGCTACAAGATATAACCTGTGGACCAGAGGACTGTATGAGCATATGTGAAACAGACAACAAATTGGTATCCAGAATGTATATATGTATTGATATCTACAAATCAATTTCTGGCACAGGGCTCACCTCATTGATCCTTTCTCTCAGGGATCACAGTTTTTCAACTGCTTATTTCCAATGTCTAAAAGCAGTTGTAATTCTATCAAGACTAGAAGCTCAAGTCTTCTCAAGTTAATTAAATTTCAGTTTCCCAAGTATAGAAAAGTGGATCAAATATATGTCAATTCACAGAAAAGGAAATTAAAATAGCCAGTAAGCATATAAAAATTTGCTTCAATCATTCCTAATGAGGGACACTGAGATCAAAACTAAAAGATCACATATTTTATAATGTGGTGAATTTAAAAACAAGTGGGGAATGAACACCACAAAAATTGCAAAATTGTACCACTGTTTTGGAGCATAATTTGTTAGTATCTACAAATTAAAATCTTGCCTATCCATTTCTTTTTTCTTGACTTTGTTTCTCTATGGGCTCAAATACATGAATTTGGATTAGTCATAATCTTGGTTTATGATTTACTTTTAATATTGGTTCCATGTATGTCTTCATTCATTCATTCATTCATTCATGTCTACTTAATAAGCACCTGTGAACTCATGACCCACTGTAAAGCTAGGACCTTGATAATGACTTTTCTTGTGTCAGCGTCTTCAGGATATCACATCTGTCTTCTTCTACCCAAGGAAAAAATATCTATAATCTTGTGTTTCTAATTTCTTTCTTTTCATGTTTGTATAGTTTTATTTTATCTATATGAATTACTAAAAGGTATATTTTTAAATTTTAGTGTTTTAAAAAATTAATATAAAAGGTTCAAAGCTGTATAAAAAGAAAAGGAAGAGAGGGGAAGAAAAAAGAGGAAAAGAAAAGGAAAAGAAAAGAAAAGAGGCCTTTTCTAGGAAGCATTAACTTACAACCAAGACTAGGTTAAGCCCAAAGGGAATTGAGTTTCATAGCTATGTATTTATAGAATTATTTTCATTTAAAAATTGTTTTCCAAATATTTTAGAAGGCCATTGCGGGAGGCTTTTAAATTAGTGGAAAAGAAAAGAACTCACGCCCCAGTGAAATTTTTAATAATCGAGAATTACTATCGAGAATTAGGAAGAGCAAATGTGAGATTTAAAATGGAAGAGAATTTTCATAGTCACATGAGGGCTCCATTAGAAAGTATGAAAAAGCTTGGAAAGACATGTTAAAAATAATTCAAAAAAGAAGAAGAAAATAGAGAGAGAGAAAAGGTAATTACCCGATAAGGAGGCTTTTTATATAGCAGGGTGATAAAACAGACTGATAATTAACCTGGCAGGTAGAGAGAAAATCCACTGATGGTAATTGGGGAAAAGAGTGCTCAGGATGGTAATTCTTTCCCTTCTTCCATTCGTCTAAGGAAATAGATGCTTTGTTGAAATGGTTCCATGAGAATCTTTACAATCTTGGACGAGTTGGTGATTCAATAGGCTCTTGTGACTATAAAACAGTTATTTAAATCATTTCCTGAGGAAAGAAGTTTGGAAGAAGATTAAAAAATTAATTCTAGTTTAGCTATAAGTGTGGAAAGTGATCAGGACTGAAATCGGCGTTTACCAGCGGCACTGTGATTTCTGTGGCTTTAAAGAAATGTCACATCTTGGCAGACTCGAAAGTTCCATCATGGCAAACTAGGAACCATCCCCTTCCAGGTCGAATATCATGATGTAATTCCAGGAATGCTGTAAAAGATATAATATTGTGTGTCGGTTCTTATGGTAGAAGAAAAAAAAAACACAAGAAAAATCTGAGCCTGGTGATCCGCATTTCCCTTTCTAACAGATTTGCATCTGAAGAGAGAAGAGCTTGTGTTATTAATGGCGCATTGGTAAATGCTTTAAGTGTGAAGACGATGAGAACTCTTGTGATAGTAAGAAGCATAAGTCTCTTAGCACAGGACTGTAGTACAGTGAATACAGTCAGCCCTCCCGATTCCTAGGATTTCACATCTGTGGGCTCACCCAACAGTGGGTTGAAAACATTTTTTAAAAAGTGTTACATTGTTACCGATGTGTACTATGTAGTTAAGCTTATGATGGTTGTCTCTGTACTAAACATGTACACATTTTTTTCTTGTCTTTATTCCTTAAACAATACAATATAACAACTATTTACATAGTGTTTTCATTGTATTAGGTATTATAAGTAATCTAGAGATGCTTTAAAGTATCCAGGAGGATGTGTGTGGATTACATGCAAATACTACACCATTTTATATAAGGGACTTGATCATCCTCAGATTTTGGTATTGGGAGGTTTCCTAGAACCAATCCCCCATGGGTACTGACAGACGACTGTATACAATATGTGTAGAATGGACCAAACATTTCTGAGAAAGAGTAACATTAACCATTGCTGGACTAGATTTATCTGATTTCTTAAATATACTGAACAAATCATTGTGATTTCACAAGATCATTGGGTTAAGTCACAGTGTTTTCACTCTGGATACAGAAAGTGAATTATCATCAGTTTTTTTATAATGCCACCTGAATCAAGGGCATTTGTAATTTGGCTATTTATTTATTTATTTAAATTTTATTTATTTTTAGTATGGTGATATTAGTTAACAAAATTCAGTATGTTTTGGGTGTACAGTTCAACAGTAAGGCATATATATATATACATTGTGTGTTCACCTCCCACAGTTAGATTTCTTTCACCACATATTTGACCCCTTTCACCCCATCTACCCCCCGCTCCCTTCTCCCCGTTCCCTCTGGTAACAACTAGTCCATTGTCCATGTCCATGAGTCTCTGTTTGTTTGTCCTGTTTGTTTGTTGCTTTTAGGTTTATATCCTACATATAAGTGATATGGCTTGGCTTTTTAAAAGTGTATTTCTAATTTCCTTTTATAAAGAAAACAGCTACATGCATGTTTAGCTTTTCTTTTAGAATTACGTGCTCATTGCCAGACTCTTTTAGTATTAAGTGTACATCTAGATGCTTTTCCTTCTTATAGCAGCCTTCCTTTGCCTATTTCTTTCAGTGGCATAATATTCTCGTGTGTGTGTGTGTGTGTGTGACATCATGCCCACTTGCACTTTAAAGCAGTCACAATGTATCATGTTCATAGTTTGCATTAAGTGGCCAGTTAATTAAATAACCTGTCTTTTACTGCAAAAAAAAAAAAAAATCTTGAGCTTTATTAAGTTAGAAAATTTACAACCAATAGCATAATCAATAAAACATTAACAAACATGTCACCCTGACAAACCTTTCTTATTGATTTTCACATTCTTACAAAGCCTGCCTGTAGCCTGAAATAAAATCACCACCACTATCATGGATGTAACAACATTAGCTAGATATACTCTTCTGCAGGGCAGTTGTGCAACTTTTGTAATTATTGTTGATTCTAATTATTTGGAAGTCTCTATAGATGCTTTTGAAATGGCTTCACTGTTAAACAGTTTAACTCCAGTGTCCACCAGTGAAAAACAGAACTAATAATAAGGATGTCATTTGAACCTTCATTCATAAATAACCGCAGATTGAAGGAAGAACTGAAGCAATTTTCTTGCTCATCCAAAAAACTTCAGCTTCAGCCTTACTTGTCTGAATTTTTCAGGAGGCTATAATTATTTTAAGTCTGAAATATCCAAGTGACAGCTTCACTTCCCTGTGTGTGCATGTGGAAATGACCATTTTACAGCCTAAGTGTTAAAGAGCTGAGTTTGAAGAGATAGTGAAAATGGATGACTGACCAAGTTGCTTTTTTGAATAGTCCCTAAGCCAGCCAGTGAGACCCACAAATATATTTCTGAATACGCACAAAGTAAAGTCTATATCATTTTGGGAAAGGATTCTGTCTGTGACTCCCTGTACCATCATTATTCAGGGCTCTCCATTATTCATAGATGGAGAGCCCTGTGGAGGTGATGTTGGCATCCCTGGGAGAAGGAGGACCCACAGGTAGGAAAGGCAACAAGTGGGTGATTGGGCACCTCCCAGGTACACTCGAGAAACTGTATGTAGGATCCTCGTCTTAGTCTTGACTATAAATGCATCACAGAGCAGATGGTAGGAAGGCTGCCCCTTCCGCACACTTTAATTTCCACTTAGGGAGACCCTCACTATGGGAGGAGAGGGAATCATATATTTGAAGAGTATACATAACTTGTTAGGTGAAAATATTACTCCTTGAATTTTAAAGTTTGAGTCTCTCAAAGTCACAAATACATTTGTTCATTCGTTCATTCGACAAAACTGTGCTGTGCTCCTACTGCAGGCTGAACTCCGTGCTTACATCCTGGTACACAATTTTATTTTCACTCTATTTGAGGACCTAAAGTGATGATAAGGAACTATTGTTATTTTAGCTCTTCGAAGCCAAGGTGGGATGTTTGGTAGTGGTGATAGCAATCTACTTGGGTGACTTTGGAGAACCAAGGCTATAAAGTCACCAGCAGGTCTGGATGACCACTCTGAGAGATGTGGTCTCCTCTTTTCAAAAGCTCTTTCTTTGTGGCCTGTGGAGGGTCCCCTTATAAAAGCGTTCTGCAAGGCAAATTATCTTACACCTAAGGTCAATAATTTCTCCTATGCCCTTTGGGGGATAGTTATTTGTTAGATGAATGTAAGATCACTGATGGGAGAAAGGAAAAACAAATGGAATTTTACAGATTTAAATGACTCTGTGGGTTCCCCTTACTTAATCTTTAATCTAGAGAGGATTCTTGTTAGGACTTGATGCTGTTTTCCCTAAACTTTCTTCCCATGTTCAGTGGTAATCATGGTGAACAGAAATGCTGAGCCCTTAAATAACGGTTTTTGATATGGAGAATTTTAGTAATATTAATAATTTATTTGGGTTG
>NW_011888861.1:5730830-5759633 GCF_000151845.1 Pteropus vampyrus | reverse complement strand
TATAAAAGCGTTCTGCAAGGCAAATTATCTTACACCTAAGGTCAATAATTTCTCCTATGCCCTTTGGGGGATAGTTATTTGTTAGATGAATGTAAGATCACTGATGGGAGAAAGGAAAAACAAATGGAATTTTACAGATTTAAATGACTCTTTGGGTTCCCCTTACTTAATCTTTAATCTAGAGAGGATTCTTGTTAGGACTTGATGCTGTTTTCCCTAAACTTTCTTCTCATGTTCAGTGGTAATCATGGTGAACAGAAATGCTGAGCCCTTAAATAATGGTTTTTGATATGGAGAATTTTAGTAATATTAATAATTTATTTGGGTTGGAAATTGGAAAGCAAGGGACTTCTACTCAAGCAAGAGCCTTTAGAGAAAATTCTGGAACGGAAGCTTCCTGGAGAACTGAAATGATACAAAAACTTACTATGTATCATGAGCTGTTTTACGTTGAATTCTATATGCCATAGTGGGGTGAATGGTGGCCCATGTCCTAACCCTCAGTATCTGTAAATGTGACCTTTTTTGGAAAAAGGGTCTTTGCAGACGTAACTAAGTTAAGGATCTCGAGACAGGATCATCCTGGATTACCCAGGAATGCCCTAAATCTAATTTATAAGAGACAGAAGAGGAGAAGACTCAGAGAGAAGAGGTCATGTGAAGAAAGAGGCAGCGATTTGAGTGATGCAGCTACAAGCCGAGGCACACCTGGAGCCACTAGAAACTGAAAGAGGCAGGGGTGAATTCTCCTCTAGGTATCCTGGAGGGAGAAAGGCCCTGCTAACACCTCGATTTTGGACTTGTGGCCTCTAGAAGTGTGAAAGAATAAATTTATGTTCTTTTAAAACTACCTAGTTTGTGGTAATCTGTTTCAGCGGCCCTAATGATACTTGTACTGATTCACTGAAGCCTCAGAACCATCCTAGAATTTGGTACTATATTATCATAACCCAGTTAATAGATAGGAAACACAAGGACAATAAGTTTATAGATAAGAGACACAAGGACAATAAGCAAATTGGCCAAGATTTCTCAGCTCAAAAGTGGTGGCACTGGGCTTAGAACCCAAGCTGACCGGGTCCATAGTCCATCTACAGTATCAATGCATCAAGGTGTCCTGGTAGAGACACGGATTCTAAAGCTAATGGGACCAAACATCTGACTTCTGTAGGCTCCTCCAGCTTCCACGTCAACCTGTATATTTAATGCTAAATACAGAAAACTTGGACAACTCAGAAAAGGAGAAAAGAAAATGCTGAAAGTGTCCACAGCCTCACTCCCAAAGGGAACCATCGTTTACATGTAATTTACACACACCCTCAAACCACACACCTACACGTAGTGTGGTACTTGAAAGCAGTGTATTTTAGCTTTTATCATGATTCCTGGATTTCTTAGTAAAATTTCAAAAATAATCCATAGGATTACCATACCAATTGTTTAGTCTGCCACCGAAACAGGAGCAAAACAACAAATGAAACCCACCATCCTCAAATCACCATATTTGTAAGGAAGTTTAACCCCATAAAAGCAAGATTATAATCTCAGAATAAAGAACAGTTCTACAAGTTAAATATATTTAACTCTGTGAAAAGCTCATTATCTTGCCCTTTTTTGCCTCTCAATGTCGTGCGGGCTGGTGGAAACTTCAGTGTAGACCAATAGCCGTCTGTGGTCCAGACAGGTGCATCTCAAGGGTTAACATGCATTCGGTGTGTCTAGGGCTCTTATCAAAACAATGATTTTGATTCAGTAGTCTGGGCAGGGCCTGAGAGTCTTCACTGTAACAAGTCCCAGGTGATGCTGCTTTGGCTGGTCCAAGGGCCATCCTTGGATTCACGGATTATAAGCCCCTAGACAGCAGTACATCTTCTTGTAGTCTGATTTTTTTTCTTTCAGGAACCTATTGAAAATATTTTCATATATCAAAATACAGTTCTAAAAATGACTTTTAATGGCTGCATTCATACCTAGTCATCTGAATGCATCTTGATTTGGTGACACAATCTCCTATTGTTGATTATATTGTTTTTTCTCTTTCTTCTCCATCTTTCTCTCACTCTCTTCTATTATAAACAGGGCACTGATGGACATTCTTATATCTACATGTCTGTGTCTGATCTGTGTCTATTTGTGTGATTAGTTTTTTTAGAAAATATTCTAGAAATGAACTGTTGACTCAAAGGAAAAACACATATGACGAATGCATTTTTAAGACATTTAACACTTTTCCCTCTCATCCTAACCTAGCTCTGAGGGTCAGAAATTGTTCTTTGAGTATTAGTGTTCATGTTGCATGTTCTAAGAAACCTTTCCTGAAAGTCAAGTTGAGGACGGTGCCTTCCTCTTGTCTGCCCAGCACCTCGGACTTCTCCCATCCCAGCAATTACCACACAGTCCTACGATTGCCTTGTACTATGAAGGAGCACTGAGCTTCCTGAGGCATGCCTGAATCTATCCGTCCACAGTTCTCAAAAATGCACGTTAAATGAATGAATGAAAAAGAACTCCTAATAACCTTCCCCCTACCCCCGCCCCCGCCCCAATAACCTTTATAACTAAATAGTCACTGCATGACTAAACAGCATCAACTTAAATGATCTAATCATGCAAAAAAGAAACAAAAAGAAGAACTTCTAATAACTTTTTGGGCCTCTTCATATGTATAGCTTTTAAGTAGGCTTAGGAAAAAGCAGAGGAAATTATAGTACCTATAGCAATTAATGGGCTCAGGTTGAGACCTGCTTTTGAGTTCATGTATTCTCTTCCTTAAAGCAAGCATTGGTCTGCTTTACTCCTCCAACTAACCTATAGAAAGAAGACTTGGGAGAAGTTTGGAATATTCTAATGTTCATGGTCTTCACTCTCTCATAGCCCAGCCACCACCTCTGAAGGAACTTCTTTCAAATACTGTAAAGAAGAGAGAGGCCTGAAGCCTGCGGGCTGGCTGTGGGGCTCTTCACCTGGAATTCTGTCAGGGAGAAATAGACCCTCATGCTCTGGATGTAACTCTGCCAAAGGCAGCAGAATGACCCACAGAAAGCCCTGAGGTTCCTTCCACTCTAGTATTCAATGGATGTCAGTGAATAGCTTGTAAGAACAGCTAAAAGGATATTCAAGTGAACAGGTACTTGGGAATAGAAAGAAGAATGTGAAATTCAGAGTACAAGGAATTTCAATATGCCTGTGTCTTGTTTAAAAATGATGGCAAAACATTCAGGAGTACCGAAACGACCCTTTTCTGTTTCCATTACAGTTCTTTTATCATTACCTTCTGCATTGCTTTGTCTCAACTGTAAACGCTTTAATGACACAACACTGCATTGTGCAGATGCAAGAAGTGTGTTAACTGGTAATGTGGAAAGATGAGTACATTTCTGATGGTTCTATATCAGTGATGACAAATATATGACACAAACATTGTAACATACCTTACCTCCTCTCCACTGCCGCCCTCCCATGCTGTGTAATCCCTGGAGACAATACTAATTGGTCGCTACACTGTTTCTAAATCTATCCTAGTTCCCTGGGCCTCAGAGTCAGGGCTGATATGCTGTACCCCTCCAGGAGGCACTAGGTATACCCAACCAACTCTATGAGAAGTGTACCCCCCTCCCTATGAAGTAATAAAATGTAGCAGCCCTGCATGGTACATGGGAAATAGTAGGCATGAAATAAAAACTGTTGAATGAACCCAGATATGACCTCTGAATTCTTCTCAACATACCACTTCAGATAGCCACTGCACATTGATTGGGCTTGGAATGCAAGAAAATCTATTTGCTATTCCTGCTTTAAGGAAACACAGTAAGAGGCTGCCAACACAGAACATATTTAATCATCTTTGCACAAGTGTGTGTTGGGTACATGCATAATGTGTATGCAAATACAGTTTGCTTAGAACATGCAATTGTCCCTTCTCTCTCCCAACCACTCCCTCCCTAAATATACAATTTCATGAAAACCACACCTGCGACTGCTTATTGGAATGGGAAGGGTTCCAACTTATGTACTTAAATTTATAACATTGCCTGTGAATTTTGAAACCATGGTTCCTGTAATAAACTACAATGCCTGGCAGAAAGGGACACAATATTTATATCTGGGCCTAAGAATGTTTTTATTGGTTCCCACAACCTGAGTTGATTACACCCAAGTTTGTGGACATTGCCCTGTTCTTTCTACATCTCAGGTTCGCTTCTTACCTGTCCCTCCCACTGCCCCATCTCATCAGACTGAGAGAAGAATGAGATATGATTCGTGCTAAAGTAGATATTGACAAATTCCTTTATTTGTTAACGTTTCCATGAAGAGCAATCAGAAATGGCGCAATCTGCCCATTTTATTTTCGTCTTCCAGGGTCCATCAGTGTTGCTTGGCTTCCTGACAGGAGAGGAGATGCACTGTTTTACTTGCTGTGAAATGTTTGGAAAGGATGTTGAAATCTTGGTTTAAAGACAGTTTCACAATAGAAATCTTTTCAATCTCATTCTCCATTTTCCTTTTCTGGAAAAAATAGCACTAATTTAGAAATGTTCAGTTTCTAATCAGTCACATAGAAAACCATCTTACCTTCTCATTTATACTTCCTTGTGCACACCGCTCAGAAAACTTTGGGTTGAGTGGGAAAGGTCTTAAAATGATTTCATTCCATTATTTCCAGAAGGTTATACGGAATTTACAGATTCGACAGTGAAATTCTCTATCCCTGTGTCTGTGGCCTCTTTTGCCAAAGAACAGAAGGTAAACTTTTTAACTTGGCTCAAAAGAGAACAATAGCAGGCAATAGTAGAGGGGAAGAAAAATATTTGGCAGAGGTAAACTCTGGTTTGGTTCAGTTAGGACCGTGGCATTGGGTTATTAAAAGAGCCTCAACTGGATAAAATTCGGCCTTAAATTTTGTGGTGAGGTTAAGATTACCCTAGGGAAATGCAAAACACCCTTCGTTTATTAGTTTTGGAAAATTTTATAGGAAACATGTTTAAAATCCTTTAAACATTATAGGAATTGACAGGATTTCTTCTGCTGAAAAACTGAGTAAAAGCAAGAACTTAAAGTTTTCCATCAGTTCAGACAATCTTCAGTAGCAGTTGATAGTATGAATTAAATTAATCAAAATGGGGGAAAAGCTAATGACCCACTTGGGAGCAAAAACAGCTCCTTAATGAAAGAAATGGAGTTAAGAAATTTATAGAATATCAGCTGATGTGCCCTTTGGAAATTATAAATTTGCAAAATCCCCTTATGTCGTTATTAGTTGAAATCAAATTATCACCAAATCTGACCCTAGAGACGTGATAGGGAGGCACATGTTAGAAGACCCAAACTCTTGCTCACTCTTTGAAGGTAGGGTGGCTTTTAATGCCCATGAGCAGTAGAGCTGGAGGCTGGATAGAGTCTGAATCAACTTTGGGGGTGATTTTTTCAGTTTTGTTAGTGCTTGATGAGTGTTAGTTTTCTTTCTGTCCAGTTTTCAGACATTGGGCTCTTGGTCACAGTAATCCTCCAGTCAGGCTTTCTGAAAAGGTTTATATCCAAGTAGGGCATGAATTTTCCAAACCAATTTGATAGGCAATTGGTCTGGTAGAGCTCTTGCTTTACCAATGGATATAAATAAAGCTGAGAGTATCAACAGTCCCAGTGCAGGGAAGGGATTCGGGCAGGTTGACTTCACATAAACAGAGGACCAGGAAACTGTCTTCAAGGGGGTTGACAGGCAGCTGAGCATGGCTCTCTTATTACATCCCTCCAACAACCTTATCACCAACCATTTAAGGATGCGAGAGTTACGGCAACTCTGTGAGAACTGAGCCCTTCCCATTTCGTCTCTCCTGAACGCCCATCATCCTAAAAGAACAGCAGGTCCTAAATACTGGATTTCGTTGAATGTTGGAAAGAGCACAGTTTCTGTTGAGTACAGCCCTTGCTTCACCATTCATAAGTAGAGAGCCCCTGGGTCCATTACTTAAATTTGCAAAACTTTATTTTTTTTCTTCCATACAATGGAATTACAATACTGACCTTACAGGGCAGTTTTGAGAACTAAACAACACAAATAACTAAAATGCCTACCGCAGCCTCTGAATAAATTTCATTAGTTTCATTATTATATGTTAAGTGAATGATTAATAATAGTTCTTAGGCAGTAATTGTTTCAGTGACACATGAAAAAGAATCTGCAGTGTATGCTAAGCACCATCCTGGGTGTTTAGAGGCAGATACTATAACTCTCCTCGTTTAATAAATGGAGAAATGAGGTGCAGAAACCAAAGGGAATCTGGAGGGGTCATAACAGAGCCCGTGGCAGAAAAGAGAAACTACATATGTGCTGTTTGCCAGGGAGGCCAAGAGAAGGCGCTGGCCGTGGAGCTCGCTCTTTGATGGAATCTAGGCTCTCTTCTTGGCCAGGCAGGCTTCATAGACCTCGGGACTCTGCAGAGTGAGAATCCAGTGAGCTGCCTAAAGCTGGTGCTAACCAGGAATTTATGGAAGATTTTATTGCTATTTCCAACTGAGAACTTTTCTTCAATCATTTATGGAAAACATAAAAGCCAGTGGGAATCAAATAGGATAAAACAAGGTCGGAACCACTCTTCCAGCTGCTGCACACAGCTGTTTTTTGCTTAAGCAATGGGAGCAAGAAAGGAGGATGGATATTCGTTTGCTATTTGGGTCAGAAACAGCTCACTGTAAAATCTCTCCTACATAATTCATCATCCCGAGTAGAATGTGAGGTCAAATTTCAGACCCTCAACCTTTTTGTCAGTCTTCTTCTCTTTATCTCATGGGACTGGTATGAAAAATAGTAAGGATTCTATTCCATAAAGGAAAAAAATTTCTCTCTGGGGTGGTGGGTATCGCAATTCCAGAAACAAAATGGAATGCACCGAGGCCTGCCTCGCGTGCCAAAACGCAGATGGCTCTCTCCTCCAACTCCATTTCATAGAGCCAGTGGAGTCTTAGCCCTGGGAACAAAGACAAAAGTGGGAATGATCTTAATCTTAAAATTTATAGATCTTAAAATTCATTACTCATGTGCGGGCTGAAAGCATTTTTTTAAAACAAGTTGACGACCATCCTTTGAACTTCTTTTGCCCCTGTCACCCAAGGGGCCTGGAGAGGTTTGAGAAGATCCAGCCAGCCAGATTGCTCTCCCATCTTCATGACCTAGAGATAGAAATCTCTCTGGGGACTCAATACCGAGAAGGCATCTGTCCATCTCACATGGACTGTTTCGGAGAGTCCAGAAGAACATGACTATCATTGCCAGCAATAGAACTTCCTTCACTGTCTGTAGTCTATGTGTAACTGAAGACAGGACCACACTCAGAGTCGATATCAGATTGGCGCAATCACACATTCGGTGTTCTCATACACTGATCCTAACGCAAAGCCTATTCTTCTTTTGGTGTTATATACTGAAATGGCCCAGAGAGAGCTGAGGCTACCACTTGTAGCATGATGTGGCGGTGGTATGAGGTAAGAAGGGACAGGTAGCAGGCATCGTCTCCTGGCAGGAAGCTGTGTTGGTTGATCCCAAAGACTCGGCCTCCTGAAAGCAGGAGGAAAGCCTGGGTTTGTATTCTGATTGTCATTATGCCAAAGGGTTTAGAAGAGAGGACAGTGAGAATGATTATTCAAAAGATGCAAGCATTTGCTTTTAAAGTGGGAGAGGAGAAGGGTAGAATTTAAAATACCCTGAGTCTGCTCATGGAAAAGAGTTTAAGGAGTGATGCTGAGCAGAAAGAAGGCTTTTAGGGGAGAACCAGAGACAATTAGAGTCTTCATCGTGTTCTTTTCGGGAATTCTTGTGAGTTATCAAAAAGAGATGTTGGAGAAGAAAAAGAAGGAGTGAGAGAAGTCGGAGATAGAAAGGTAAATGACTCAGGATTACTAGAGTGGTTCTCATGCATTGGAATCAGAATTAGAATCAGGGGAAGGCAGGAAGCTGCCCATTAAGTGGGTTTTCCCAGGCCTGTAGAGGGTGCAATGCAAAAGGTCTGGGGCAAGGCTTGAGAATTTGCATTTCAATATTCCCCCTTGTGATCATGTTGCGGGTACTCTGTAGACCATACCTTGAGAACCACTAGATTACAGTGGGATTTGCTGAGGAGACAAGGGTGTAGAATTCTAGTAGGTGCCAGAATGACTGAAGGCGGATGTTGCAAGAGCAGCCGCTGCCGAGGTGGCAAGTCTGTGTCTTGCAAGGCCAGGTTGCTGTTCTCAGGAGGATCTAAAGTGTTCCAGCGTGGACACGAGGTCAGTGTGGAATGCATGGGAGGCTGGCGTGTGGAATGCATGAGAAAGTTGCTCTGGGACTCCTGGCTCCACCAGTGTGCAGATCATTTAATGGTTTGCAAATGATTTAACATCTCCCCAGCTGGGGTTCCCAGGGTAACTTGTCTCCATTCCCACCACAGAGGAACTGTGTTGTCCAACTGCTAAATAGGCAGGGAGCCCACTGTACTGGGTGCTCTGGCCAGAACTTTGCTGGAAGTGACATTGAAGCAATTACTGCTGAAGAACTAACCGTAATTATTAATTATAATCCTAACAACAATTAAAGTCATGCATAATTCTTTCCATGGGGTGCCTTTTGCCTGCAGAGCCCATTTCTCAAATATCTCATTAGTCGTATAATAGCTCTTTTCTACATGTTTTTCTATCAAAGTCAGTTATATGTTAAAAAAAAAAAAAGGACTATAGTGAGAAATATATTTATTTTCAGCTAAGAGGTGGCAAGTTTTCTTTCTGGGTGTAGGGCTTATTTCCCTTTTTCTACTTAAATATTCAAATCTATTATTACATTGAACCAAGATTTGGCTTCTTTATTTAGATAAAAGTAGCTAAATATACACACTTAGAAACTCATAACATCATAAACTTAAGTGCCAGCATGCAGTATAAGTTAAAACTGAATCCTTAATTTTTACCATGGATGGAGTTCAGAAATACTATCAAAGTTAAAAAAAAAAAAAAAAAAGCCCAACATGTTACCTCTAGGAGAAAATGAAACCCTGTGATACAATAGATTATGCTTATGATTTTCCGTACTTAACAGTTTAATCTTTGCACGCAATCACAAACTGCCTGAGTGGAAGCTGGTTTCTTAAAAACAAGAGAGGCGATATTATAATAAGTGCCCTTAAAACATCTCTGCTCATCACACCGCATCTTTTTCTGATGTCTCATTTAGCCTTCCCTAACATCAAGCAGGGAGCTTAAAGTCACTATGCAGTTCCCAACTGCTGTGCTTAAATTGCTTCTGGAAGCACAGAGCCCTCCGTTGCTGCTGCTGATTTAGCTCTGGGCTGGGGGGAAAGTGGGGAGAAGTCATTTGCATCAAAAAACACTAGCTGTCTATTCCCATTAGAAAAAACACTTGGTGTTTTAGTGCAAATTATTTTAAAAGGGCAGATAACTTATGGATGCAGCAAGGGTAATCCACAAAGATGTATGCAATTTTGTTCAGTTGGATATCCTCGGGGCGAAAACATCAAGGATAACAAGTACACTAAATACAAACAGACACAATCATAAAATATGACACCCATGATTAAAATACCCTTTTCAAGGTTCCTCTGCACTTTGGAAAGAAGCTGCCTTGTTAATGTCAAGGCCCCCTCATTTCCTAGATTCAGAGGCGGGTTAAAAAAATGCTATCTTTTCTTTCTCGACTGTATTCTTAGAAGGTTGTGAAATTCTGGGGCTTTAATCAGACTAGCTTAAAATCACAGAGCTGGCCAGCTGGGGGACCAGCTTAAGGGCTGGGGGCTCAGGCTTTGGAGGGAGATAGATCGGGTTTTGAGTGCCAAGTCTGTTACTATCTTCCCTGAAGTCTCGGGGGCTTCATCTGCAAATGGGAAATTGAGTTGTCGAGAAGGTTAAACACAACATAACAAAACCAGAAACCTAGAGGTGTTTAGTGTAGTGCCTGGCACAGGAAAAAATAAAAAGAGTGTGTGTGTGTGTGTGTGTGTGTGTGTGTGTGTGTGTGTCTGTGTCTGTGTGTGTGTGTGTGTGTGTGTTTGTGTGTGTTTCTTCCCTTAGTGCCTGATTACAGAAAAGATTTTAGAGTGGAAAATCACTAGGACACGATGAGAAGAGATTTTTACGTTTTGAGAAAAACTGCACCAAGATATACGTAATTATAGAGAGTAAGAGGAAAATAGACTCTGAAAACAGGTAAAGTTTGTGGATGGCACTGATATAATAATTGTTCACTGCCAACGCTTAGTTACATCTATTCCATTTACCTGAGAATAACAGTGAACAGCTATTGAGCACGTACTTGGTGCCAGGTGCTATACTAAGCGCTTTATGCATTGTTTCATTTATTCCTCATAACATTTTCATAAGTAGGTACTAACGGTATCCCTATTCCATAGGTCAGGAAACATAGGAAAAGAGAAGTTAAGTAACTTGTCCAAGGTCACACAGCTAGTAAATAGAAGAACTAGAATTTAAATTCAGGCACTGCTTACTTTCTACCCTCTTAGCCACTATGCTGTGTGTTTTGTTTATTTATTTTTAAAGCCGTCACAGCATCATACACAGTGCTTTGCATCTAGTGGGCATTGAATATTTTTTCAATGATTATTTAAAGGATGCAAGCATTTTCTTTTAAAGTGGGACAAAAATGAAAGGATTGACTTGTTTCTATTGGATTTTGGAGAGAAAAAAAGTCTAGGAACCTGCCTAGCTAGAGGTAGATGGCATCCTACCAAAGACCAATGGGATAATACTATTCACACAGCCCTACAGGCAGTGAGCAAGTGACTGCATAATAAGTTTAATTATTCATTTCAGATCCAGAAAAAAAGGTAGCAACAAAAGCATATTGATAAAGAATCTCCCTCAATGCAATGCAGTACCTACAGAATGACCTAGGAGGTTAAGATCACTGTAACTGCTAACACCTTGTGAAATTATCATAGTTTAGAGGAAAGACCACAGTGTTTGTGTATGACTAGACCTAAATCTAATACCTAACTCCAACTCTTAACAGCTCTGTGACCTTTGGTACAGAGTTTCTCTGAGCCTTAGTTTGCCCAATTTGAAAGGGAGGAGTAATAAAAAATAGTACTTGCTCTCAGCTTTCTCATATAAGATAAAATAGATGAAGCTGTTGTGTTAGTAATAAAGCACTGGAGAAACATGCATTATTAAGGCAATGCTAGCTACTATAACAGAAAATCCCTACATATCTATAGTGTAATGCAATAGACTTTTTTTTTTCTTTTCCCAAAATGGGTCTTTCTAATCCTCAGGTAACACTACTCTATGTGGAAATTTAGAGACCCAAACTCCATCTTGTGGCTTCTCCTCCTCCACAGGTTTGCTGTGGAAAGGAAAAGAGTGTAGAGGAACTCCTGTGGGAAATCTTTATGGGCCAGGAAGTGGCTCAGTCCATGGTCACACCTCAGTGTCAGGGATGCTGGCAAATGGTCTAGCAATGTGTCCAGGGACAAAAGGAAATGGTTTTGGTGATTAGCTAGCAAGTCCAACCTTCATCTTTTCACAAGATTAAATGAGTTGAAGCATAGGAGAGGGCTTTGTTAATCATAAAATGATCAACATGATAGAAATAATACTATAGCTGGTTGCTTATGTAGATGTCTAAACACAAGAAAATGCCAAATGATGGAAATTTAATGCCCTCATTCGTGTGTGTGTGTGTGTGTGTGTGTGTGTGTGTGTGTGTGTGTGTGTTTAAATACCCATATCAAGAACAATTTGCTAAGGCACAAGGTGTGTGGTGATGGGCCCATCAAGAGAGCAACCTCGTGGTGATTCAGTATGGGTAGAGTGAGTGGTACGGGCAGATAAAAAATTACTCTACTAGAGACCATTTAATCTTGTGAAAAGCTCACAAATCTCAGAGAACAATGCAGTACATTCAGTACTGCGCATCAGATAAAGAGGTTGAGAGAGAAATTTGGAAAGACAGGCAAAGGAAGGGTCGACCAATAATACAGATAGTTCTTTGCAAAGGAGCTGTGTTGCCTCCTCTTCCCCTTCTGTCTACGAATGCAATGACACCTTCTGAGGATAAGTGAATTTGCCATTCCTCCATGCGCAATCAATAAGAATATTCCAGTGAAGAAAAAATTCATATATTTTTTATTATAACATGTTTTTTCCCTTCATTTAGGCCATTTTTAAGGAAGTGAGTGTACATTGAATATTCCAATTTTCCAGGCAAGAATTGAAAAATGAAATATATTCATTTTGTTTCCATCACTAAATATTTTGGGATTTCTTTTTAACATGTTATTTTTGTTTTAAGGTAAACCCAGAGGAAGTCGATGGATGCAGAATTATGACAGATTTTTAATACATTCTGTGGCATATTCAAATGACATGTGTGTATTATAGATAAAGTTTTTTAAGGCATACCCTTTTAACTCCTTTATTTCTTACCACTTTTATTTCTCATATTACATGCCATTCTCTACCCGGTAAAACATCTTTTTTTCAATTATTGTACTCTTTGGAGCCAAAATGTCTAAATTCTGAAAATAAAGTTAATGTAGGGATGGGTTATCAGAAAAACCTTCTGTGACTACTTGATCTAATATAGTACGCTATCTTGTTACTCTGCTTCATTGCTCATTTTTTTTCTTAGCCCTAACGCATATATTTGTTTATGTGTTTATTGCCAGTCTGTACCTACTAGAATATAAACTCCACGAGAGCAAGAATTTTGGATGTCTTTGTTCCCTGTGTGCTTGGTCCCCGGAATAGTGCCTCGAACCTAGTAGATGCTCAATAATATTGGGTAAATATATACATACATAAAAGTGAGGTCTTGGACATTGTGGATCAGTGATCTCCCAATGTATATCTTCTTTTCTCTTAACAGAAGGAATTTTGTGGATTAAAAAAATAAAGGTATTCCTTGGAAAATCTATACCAAACTATTGGTAATTTTAGGTAGTGAGAGGAAAATAAGATTTTATAACAATCTAAATTTGTGAATGGCATTGACATAATAATCGTTCATAACCAAAGCTTATGTACATCTGTGTCATTTATCTAAAAACAAGAGTTAACAGCTATCAAGCGCTTACTTGGTACAAGGTGCCATTCTAAGCACTTTGTCTGTGTTGTTTCATTTAATTCTCACAACATGTTCATGAGGAAGCGTCTCACTAAAATGACTTGGCCCTGCCCACTCTCCTCCATTTATGTTAGCATGAACGAAACTCACGATATCCCCTCTTGGCATAGATGGGCATTTACTCTCTGGTTTCACTCCCCAGACTCGGCCAATTTAAGAGCCATGTGATCTTTCCACAGAGCTTGGATAGAATGAGGCATGGGAAACATGAGGGGAAAACGTACACAGGGACAAGTTAACTTACTAGCTTCCAAAAAGTAAACAGTTCTCACAGGAAAAGGGCACTGTGATTTTGGGGAGGGGATGGGGAAAGTGGGGAGAAGAATTTAAGGAACAGTCAGTGCTTTATGATTATTTAAAGTTTTTCCTTTTGTTATCATGGACCAATAGAAAAATAAACACATTCAGAAACCATAAAACAGGATTAAAAAAACTCGCCATTTCTTAAGTGATTTACTAACAATTCCTCTTAGAGAATTGCCTCTGGAGATGCCTGTATGGGGTAGGTGAGATCCCATAGGAATCGACAGAAGACAAGGATCATGGGGAAGAGTCCACTGTTTTGAGGAAGAGATCATTGTAAAGGAGAGAGAGGAAAAACCCAGTAAGATGTCTGGACCTAAGAAAGTGAGGGTCCAGAAGGCCCCACAGTAGCTTCTGTAGCTAGCCTTCAAGATAGTCCCTTACAATCTCCACTTCCTGGTATTCACGCCCAGTATTCACACACTGTAACCTCTCTCACACTGTACCAGAGTTGGTCTGTGTAATCAAAGAGAATATGGCAGGAGCAGTGATATTTAACTACCAAGGTTAGGCTATGAAAAACTGTGGCTTCTGTCTTGGACATTGGTGCACTCGCTCGCTCGCTCTCTCTTTCTCTCTCTCTCTCTCTCTCTCTCTCTCTCTCTCTCTCTCTGTCCTTCCCTTCCCCTCCCTCCTTCTCCCTTCTTCTCTCTCTTCCTCTCTCTCTCTCTCCTTCTCTCCCCTCCTTTATCTCCCTCCCTCCTTTCACCACCCCCATTCTATCACTCTTGGTGAAGCCAGTTGCCACACTGTGAGAAACTATGGATAAGCCCTTGTGTGGAATAACAATATGGAGGGGATGCCTGGCCCAGCTGGTGGGTGGCTGGAGAGGACTCTGGCTTTAACGTAAATCCCTTCTCATGAACATTAACTATAGGGGAAATGAGAACAAGCATTGTATATGAATCATCCATGTGCAGACTCACTGGAATCTGGAGGGCTCCTTTGTTCCTTTGAAATTGGAACATTTTCTTGGGTCAGCCTTTTTGGTTGTGGCTGCTTCCACTGTTGCTGTTATCTCTCATCTCAACAGAGATGCATTTCCAAGGGATCAGTTTTTCCAAGAGGCCAGACTGCTGCCGCTGCACATATTGACTTACTGCTCCCATCACTGCAAGTGGGGGCGCAAGAGCCCTGCCAGTGGTCTCTATTGCCACTAGGATAGAAGATGGGTCTCTCCTCACCAGAGGTATCATTCTTTGTTGAACTCCTCATTCTTGTTGCATTTAAAACAAAAACAAAAATAAAACACAACTATTCCTTCTCTTGATGACGGTATTCCTGGCTGAATCAGAGGACATGTAAATGGCTCTACTCAAGGTCATACTCCAAAGAATCCCACTGCACCAATCTTCACATGTGCTCTGGGATGAAATCAGGAACAGCTCCCACTACCTGGAATCTACTTAGGGAGCTTCCTGGGAATTAGGCGGCAGCCTTTGCCCCTGCCTGTTTTTCACATGCTTGCTTCCGAGGCCCCTGATTCAGGCTCCAGTTCCGAGGCTCCTTTATCATTTTTCCCAATAGATCCAGTGTTCGCATACTGGAGGGAATCCCTGCTTTTGTTCATGAGAGTAAGACAAAGACTGAATTTTAGAGCTAGAAGGAATCTTAGGAAGATATCTAATTTTGCTCCCTTGCTTTCCACAGAACTAGAGAGGTGAAGTAATTTGTCTGTAAGTTCACATCTAGTTAGGGGCAGAGCTGAAATCAATTCTCAGTCTTCCAGCATCTAAGTCAGAGTTCTTTCCACTGGAATATTCACTTATTCCTCCAGAGACAGTCCCAAATAGTAATTATCACCGCAGGGAGCTGATAGGGGGTTTATATAATATACATGTGGTCAGCAAAATGTGGGGCAGATTTTAAGCAACTAAAAATAGATCGGAGGAGAAGTACATCTTTAAATGCAAAATTGAATTTACTGGAGGAAGTGTAATTTATATCCACCATACAGATTCAAGATTAATCTAATCTAAACAAATAATGGAGAATTAACTCTTCCATTTTAGTCTGAGAATATGCATAATTGCTTCCTCTTTCTTGAAAATGGGTAAGATTATTTTTTATTGTTTCTGACAGCTTCAGTATTTTCAAGACAAATTGTGGTTTCTTGAGGTCGACATTCCTCAACTGATTATTTTCTATTTAATCCATTAAATCCATGTTAATCATTTGTGTACGTAAAAAATTATACTTATCTCTCTTATTTTTTTCGGTCTTGGGGTAACTGGACTCACCCAAGATATTCTAAGAGGAAAGAAGCCGTGGTAGGCCCCACGAGACAGTGGGCTTTCCGAGAGCCGGGACTGCGTGCAATCCATCTCTGGATTATGATCGTCCCTCCCTGTATAAATTGCTATTTTTTATTTTAAACATTTTGGAAACCAAACATTCCCCTAAAGTCTGTGGGGATTCTATTTGCATCAGCAGGATCATTTCATTCCAGGGCGTAGTGTTTCATGTGATGGAGCATATGGACACCTTGCAGGTACCCGCGAAGGACCCCATTGTGGGGGAACCAAGTTGGGCTTCCTCACCCCCCATTCTGGACACCATAGCTTCTTGAGAAAGAGAGTTCCATTGTTATTTCTTAGCTATGCTTAGCTGTGTGCATGGCATTGTGATAACTGAACACCTGCTGGGAGATTTAGAAGCCAGGCTTGGTCTAATGTGTATGTGAGGAGAAGTAACAGGAAGGTCTTAGTCAGGCATCATCGGATTCCCATTGGCACGCCTACCTAGGTCTTTTCTGGGCAACTGTTGCCTCCTGGATTCTGAATGCTATGTCATGGTCACTGGCCAAAAGTCTAATCTCATACTCAGTCCTCACTTCGGTAGGCAAGCTGTCCTATGAAGGACCTCCCTCTCTCCAGGTAGATGTTTCTGCCCTCTTCTGCTTCAGCAACCACTTATGGATGACTCTCTAAAGATTAGAAAATAGTAACCAATGTAGGCGTAATCTCTATTAGCAGCTCCGAGAAAGTCAAAGTGAAAATTTGATAGAAGGAAAAATTTAGGTTGCTTCCTTTCTGGATGAACTCTAAGATAGGTCACTAATGCAAAATAGGTGAATGCAGCTTGGGAGCTGGGGGAAAACTAGATTCAAATGTCAGATTTACCACTTATTTTGTGACCTTGGGCAAGTTTCAAAACGTTTGTAAGCCCAGTTTCCTTATCTGAAAAGTACGGGAAATAATTATACATACATCATGGGGCTGTTACAAGGAATACTGATAAAGAATGCAAAGTGCTTTACTCAGTAAACATTAGCCATTATTATAGTTACGCTTTGTGATATGGAATATGATCCAATTTATCTTCCCTCATTTTTCTTATGAACAAACTTGAGACTCAGAGATGTGAATGTTATGTTCTGATTGCCACACAGTTATAGATTATGATAGCTAAGATTAGCTCTTTGGCCTCCTGAAACTCAGTTCGATGACTTTCTACATTGCACTTTGAATCAAATTTACAATGTGCTTTCCCCAAACCTTGAAAAAAAATCAAGTAAAAAAAATGATGTGTATTTTTAAAAAATATTTCTGGCATAATCTTATTTTTTGTTGCCTACAACTTTTGATGGCATGCTCTGCAACACCAGATTATATGCAAGTATGTGTTTAATAAATAACTGTTGACTAACTGAAGAATGCTGAAGTTGGAGTTGATGGTTGGATAAAAGCTAACATGAAAGACAATTCATTGTTTACCTCAAAATAGCCACAATTAAGGATAGCAACAATCAAAGGTTGCTGTTTTAATTTATTTTTACCTTAAATGTTCTGCTGTTCCAAGAACAAATTTTTTGTTTCTGTTTTTGTTTTTTAAATCAGTATAGTGAAAGTTAAATTGTACCAACTTGTTTGAACTGTGGGATTAACCTAGATCTGCCTGCCACAGGATTGTGGGATTAGAGGTCACAAAAGAAGGCGGATCGTGTGCATCGGTTGGATACCATATTGTTTCCCATTTGGAATAAAATTCCCTCTGCTCCCACTCTTAAGCACAGCTTCATACCAATTACTTAGGTCCAAAGTTTACTTCCGATTCCAGCCTTAACAGACAAGTGCTGAGCCCATCAAGTTTTATTGCCATCAATACATCTCTCTTCCAGAAGCAACTGGTCACAGCCATTTCCAACACAAAGCTGCTTGGGCCACCCTTTCTTCTTTTTATAGTCTGTTTCCAGACACTCAGTGACCCATAAAGTTAACTTATAACCAAGTCACAGCCATGACCAGAGCTGTTGTTCTTGTGTCCACCCCTAGAGTTCCCTGGCTTCCGAGGCAGGGCCTGTTGCCTTTTCCCAGGACATGCACACTTGAAGGCAATGAATCATGCTGTCTGTCCCTTGAGAGGTCACGCCTTTTGGTCCAACCCCAAGTCCTGGGTCCTTAACCCACACTGTATCCTTTAAAACTTCTCCAAACTCTGAGATTTTCTGGTTTGCCCTCACAAACGCTCATACTATGTTTAAAGCCTAGCAGAGATGTGGCTTCCGCCTGGTGAATTGGGGTCAAGGCACACTGTGGGCTCCAACCACCTGTGCAAACAAAACAATGATACAGTTGATATTTCTAGCTCGATGTCCTGGTGGTGTCTTTTACAACCTAATTTGTCTTCTTTCCCTCCCTTTCCTCTCTAAATAGGGTGAGTATATATTTTGAAGAGAGTATGATGGAGTGACCTGGCTTGTAGGCAGGGTGAAATTTGAGAGAGTTATTTAATTTAAAGAAACTCGTTCTGGCGTGGAGTCCAGAAATGGTTCCATGTTTATGATTACTAAGTCACCCAACCTCCTAATTTTATAGATTTGGATAGATGAGTAAAGTTTCTTGACTTGATCGAGGTTGTGGAGGTAGTTAAAAGTAGGGCCAGGGCTAGAACTCGTGTCTTATCACGCTCAGTCTGGTGTTTTACTCATTACACAATACTATGCTCCATCAAAATCTAATTTCATTTTGTGGCAGAAAGACTGGCTTCACAAATAGGCAGAGAGTAATGAAATGTGTTTTGGTTTCAGTAAAGCTGGTGCCTATCTCCCACAACATAATAAATAAAGAAAATGGGTTAATTCTCATCATAGAAATATGCAATGCTAGATGATTTATAGAATTTTAGAACTGGAAGGTACTTTATAAAATAATCATCTAGCACATCGAGTTTCACATTGTGTTCAGTGGAACATCTAGGGTTCTGCAAAGGTAACTCTGGGGCCTTCTGCAGATAGGAGAAGAGTATGTGGGACTCAGAGCCTTCTCTCTTAGGACCATGAGAACAAGTCTGTTTTATGTGTTGGAGTTTTATATCGAATTTTGTTTTAAAAGATGAATCCGCTTCCAAATAAAGTTTGAAACTTTAAATCTATTTCAAACCCCTCAATTTATATATGAGAAAGCTGTGGCCTTGAATCTGACCCTGTGGGGTTGCAAAGCAAGAACAACTCCATTCTAGGGATGGGGGAACTAAGATTCAAATCTTAAGAGATTTGTAGAAAGTTATGGATTTCATCAAGTGGCGGAGCCAGGGCTGGAACCACGTATATATTTCTTATTCCTAGCCTGTACTTTCCCATCTCATCGCATTATTTAATATTAAACATGTGGGTGACCTTAGTGCCCCCAAAGAATGAAGAACCAAAAGGGAGGAGTTTGAGGGAACAGAATAAGAGAGTAACAGTCAATTAGTGTGGGGTAGGTGACTTATTCCTGGAATATGGAAACAGGTGATCTATTCTCACTTCCTTTCCTTGTGAGCCCATTTCATTATGCAAGTTCCTTGCTGTGAAGGCATATCTCCAGTACCTAAACAAAGGTCCAGCACCTAGTTAAAGCTCAATAAATATTTCTTGAATCTTCATGATATCTTCAAAACCTTTTGCTGGTCAAGAACTGGAGTATGATATGTTTAAAAATCTAATACTATGTCAAATTTGCATAAACATAACTATCAAGCATAGTAGATATTTCCACACATAGTAAGTGCACAAGGCCTGTTCACTGAATGAATCAAAAAACTCATCTGGTGGTGTTGGAATAAAGGAAGAAAATATAGCACAGAATGGATCACCTACTCAGAGCTGTCCTGGTGACTCCCTACGGTACCTAGGTACCAGGCAAAGTTCCCAGTGGCAGCTGGCACCACTGACCTCTGTTCCTGACAGAGGGAAATGCACATCCTGCCCATAAGCTGCTGGGCAGATGTTCAACTGCCCTCTGGGGTTGCCTGACCAGGAATGAGCTAAAATAGAAACAAATAAAACCTGAGATCAGAAAGTTTTTGTTATATCTTATCCAGAGTGGTTAGCATTTGTAGTAGGTTATCAAAGAGAACTGTACATCACCCTTCCCTAGGGAACTTTAAGAATAGAATGGCTAGATCCTGCAGGTTGAGATATTCTCGTCTGACCTTACAATAGGGTCAGTTTATAGCCCTTCAAAGTGCCTTGAGGGAGGGCAATGTATTAGATGCCCTTCTGAGACCATCTGCTCCCAGTATTCGTTTCAGAGGAAGAAAACACAAGGGGGAGGGAAGGGAAGGAGGGAGAGAGAGAGGGAGCCAGGGAGAGAGGGAGAGAGGAAGAGAAGGAGAAGGGGCGGTGGGGGGGGGGGGGGGGGGGGGGGGGGGGGGGGGGGGGGGGGGGGGGGGGGGGGGGGGGGGGGGGGCGGAGAGAGAGAGAGAGAGAGAGAGGAATATGTAACTGGAAGAGTGAGAACCTGATAGCAATCATGCTTGCCTCCGTTGGTCCTGGTTTTGCCCATGTCCTGGGACATACCTCTGAAATTTTGTGTTGTTTCTTCTCTGTGTTCAGGGGTGGGCAGGTTTGTGTCAACATGGTGAGATTACTGTAGAAGTCATTAGATGTGCTTTTGGATGTGGCTTTTCCATATACAATAATTAAAACAACTACTAAGCTGACTCTTTTGACCCAATTCTTTGCTTTCCTCTCCTTTAGTCTCCTGGGGCCAAGTCTTGGATCTCCGAGGCGCTAAGGATGGTGCCCGTCTTCGCTACCTGCTACAGAAAGGACGAGGTTGCCCACACACACCGGCGACTGCCAGGAACTTCACTATTCTTTTTGTTTTAGTACCCTTATCGGATCCAAGTGGCATTTTCAGTCCCAAGTCTCCGGCACTCCAGCAAGTGGCCGGAGCCGGCCCCCGTCTCTGGGCAGGGCTCCCTGCCAGTTCTTCTTCCGCTTCCAACCCCGCTGCCACTCCCTGCCCCCGGGGTCACTGCTTTGGAGTGTGCGAGTGAGAAAGTCCTATTTTAAAGCGCTCTGCTATTTTCAATCTCTTGCTCGCCCCCTCCCCAGCAAAGGGCTCCAGACCGCGAGGCACTCCCATCTGCGGTTCCCTTCCCCGGCCCTTCTCAGCCCGGACGCGGGGATGCCTCTACTCCCGGCCTGGCCTCTCCAGCCGGCGATGAGCACGCACCACCTGACTCACGCTCTCATTGGCTGTTGCCTGTTGCTAACCCACGTGATCGGCGCCGGCGTGCCCCGCCCCCGGACCCCGCCCTCGCGGACTCTTGCTTTGCAGCGCGTTCCTGCGGGGCACTGGGTTCTCCGCCGCCCGCCCCGCGGAGTGCGCCTTCCGCGCGGCGTCGCCGCGGATGCCCACAAGGTGGCAGTGCCGCGCTGTTGGTGCCCCGGCTGGGGTCCTCACAAGCCGCGCCGGGCGGTCGGTGCTAGCGCATCCCTCCTGCAAAAGTTTTAATGAATGCAAACACACCCGGGCCTCCGGTTCTCCCAGGTCGCCGGTCCACAGCCCTCCGATTTGGGGGTTCCTCTAGGCGATTTGCACTTCATGGCCCCAATGGCGTCTTTGTCCCCAACTCGGAATCAGGATTTGGGGTCTCTAATTAAAACAGGTCAGTTGAGGTTTTCAGGAGTGTTTTGTTTGCTTTGCTTTAGGGATCTTAAACTGAGAATTGATTCTTAAAGAGATATACAAACGACCCGACAATTATTCTTTGTGTCTTTTCTTGAGAGTCTCCCTCACCAGAGAAGCAATCCACAGCCTCCCTTTTTGTGGTGAAAGATCTAAACCACCACCTCCCCAGCAGCACAGTCCTGAGATCCTGACCGGCTTACGGAGAGGAGGACACGCGGAGCCTCCCGCTCTGCAGCTGTCCCTGGATGCCCTTAATTCCAGGCACACGGAGAGATAAGCTCCTCTGACCTCATTCGACCCCCGCTGCAGGCGCCAGGCGTCCTCATTTAGTGTGTGAGGCGTGGCAGGATAGACTTTTCTCTCGGCTCACTGGAATTTTTTTTTCTTTTTTCACTTTTCTCCTTGTCTTGTGGCTGGTCCCATATGCCCTACTGCTGTCTCTCCCTCCCCCCACCCTCAACCCTCCCCCACACACATGCAAATGCACATGTCTGCCACTCTCCTTTTCTCCTTTAAACAAAATGTTCTACGGGCTCTCTGGGCCCACCTGACCCTGGGAAATAGAGAGGTCAGAGAAGTCGAGGGCAAGATCATAACTGGGGCTGCACTTACCTACCCGTGGGAAAGGAAAGAGAAACACTCCTTGGCTTCCTATTATCTACACACTGAAGCCCAAATTCTATTCTCTGGTGGTCAGACCCTTTCTGTTGAGCCCCCAAGCTGCCCTCCAGAAAATTTCCCACAATGCTCCTAGTCTACTCCAAACTAACACTCATCCAGTGGTAACAGGCTGCTAAAGTGGGGGCTCAGAGTTCACACGTGTGGGAGTTTCTGCTGAGACTCAGACAGGAACAGTATGTGCCAAATAACTGTTGCTCACATTCTCAAGGGAGGTGTAGAGCATCTCTGGGAAATTACTGGGGGTACAGCACAATACCTCACCTCTAGGTTGTATGATAGGAGGCTAAGGACCCAGTAGAGGCCAGTAGTGAACAATCGTGGTTTTTTTGTTTGTTTGTTTTGCAAAAATAAGGTGTTAACCTGTTGTGCTTTTTCATTTACCTCCAGATAAGTGAGGAGGGCTCTAGAGAATCACCTGTTGCCTCCTGGAGTTTGGGGGACACAGGTACTGACCTAACCACAGAGCTGTTTGGAGTAGCAGGAGAAGGAAGTATCTAGAACAGCCTCTACTTCTAAGAATTGGTTAAGTAGACCAACTTCCTCTGGCAGGGGAGGTTTAGGGTGAGTAGCACAAATAAAGACCTGTGGAGCAAGAGTGAGTGGCCAGCCAACTCAGTCTGCCTGTGGAAGGGGACCTCCAACAGTGGGGGAGGGGGTATGAAAGAAACCCACAGAAATACCCCACAAGAGAAGGAGCCAGCATTTGTACATCTGCCAACAACCCTTAATTACAATTGAGCCCTCCTTGAAGAACTTTGTTCTTTGGGCTTCGAGAGACCTGAACCACTAGCCAGTGACTGGAGACGGTGGAGAAATCCAAGAAGAAGGAATGAACACTGATCATGTCTCTCTTGCAACCACAAGTTCCCAAATGTGAGCCATCCTCCAGTTGATAGTGGGAGGAAAGAAATACTGATAAATGAGATGGTGAAGTTTTAAATTTTGATTGTAATAAGTTTTTAATATCTGAAAAATGAGGCAATTCATGAATCTCTGATTTTGGCCAGGAAAACCCATCGATGAGATTTCATTCAGAAGTAGGAATTAAAAACACTGAAAGCAGCAAACATTCACATCTTACTAGTGTTTTATATGTAGTTACTCATTTAGTCCTCATAATAGCCTTGTGAGATAGTCTTATTATTTCCATTTCATAGAATAGGTGGCTGAGACTATGGAGGTTAAATAAATAGTGTAAGGCCCACAGCTAGTAAATGGCAAAACCAGGATTGGAACCCGGACTTCAGAGTCTAGGTGTGGAACTAAAATGCTTCCTCATCTGTGAATCTTCACTCCTATTCTTAACCAAATTTTACCTAACTTCAAGGTCCAACTCTAACTGTTCCTGTCTAAGAAACTCCTTTGACGGTGCCAGCTGAGGAACCTCCCCTGCTCTGTTTTCAGGGGTGTGGTCCTGGCTGCAGTCTGGCCATTGCCCTAGACAGTGGAGGCATCTTCCGGGGAATCAGCTTCGGAACCTATGGTGCATCTATTAAATACCTTCAGTGCTAGCAACTACTCTTTGAAGGTGGACATGATGTTTATCACCATCTAGAAGTCATTTGGAGTCTAGCGAAAAAACCAGTGATCGACGTCAGAGAGACCATTTTTGGTAAGAGGAAATAGGGTACTCTCTAACTGAATGAGACCGGTTTTCTTTGGTGGTTTAAAAACTGGATCTGTATATAATTCCAAAGGAGGAAATTCCCCCAAAAGGTGAGTCACTGCAGCCTTACTAGAAAACATATATTCCAAGGAATCTAGGCAGGGTAAAACTCATTTAGAAGTATACATTCTTTTAAAAAATATGTATATTTTCTATTGCTCATCACTTTATATTCAACTTTCATTTATATTCTTTTAGTGCAACTATAAAATATGAGGTAGGAGACTGTATCTTTTATTTCTTTATATTCCCTTTCACACCAAGTATGTAACTTGGTGACTTGCACATACTAAGTGCAAAATAGGTATGTTAAACTTACAAAGAGCCTTGTATGTTGGAGAAACGTTGTGGCTGTGCAGATGAGCTAGGATGCAAGACTCAAGAAGACATACAAGGGTAGAATAACATGAGAAATATATGGCCTACTTGAAAAAAGCGTCTCGTGGGGGCAGAGTTTATCTGGTGGAATCACAGGAGATATAATTAGAAAAGGATGTTTATATAGGCAGATTAGATCTTTATCTTCTAGGCCAGTGGTTTCTAATTTTTTTTCATTAGAGATTTTTCTCTGCCCCCCTCCCCACCAAAAAAAACCCCCTCTAAACTGAAACACAATATATAGAATAGATAAAAGTAAAAGGTCTCTGGTTAAAATAATAGGGGCAGTGGCCTGGGACTGGCTTCCTTAACGTGGTTCCTCGTATATACACCCTAGACACATCCAGGTAAACTTAAGGTCTTGGAACCAGTAGTGTAGACGCTGGAGAGCCCTTGAATGGTGTGTACCTTCTGCATCTCTACTTGAAAGTAGTCCCTAGCTTCCTGACAGCTCCAGATCTGCTCCTCACAACTTCAAATTTCTCCTCTTTCCCCGGAGTGCTGTGGGACCACTATCCCCATGGCATACCCTGCCCAACAGCCATTCCCCTTTCTTCCTTGTTAATGGAACCCAGTTTTAATCTGGGCAGCCTTATACTCAGTGATACCAATGAATCCTGATTGGTCTAAGGCAGGGAGAGATTGGCCGAATTTAGCTACTGACTCTTCTGGTCAATAAAATTTTAAAAAAGAATACAGACATTCTTTTGTTTACCTCTTATCTATGACTGCTTTTATACTACAACGGCAGAGTTGAATAGTTGTGGCAGGGACCCTACGGCTTACAAAGACTAAATTATTTACTATCTGGCCCTTTACAGAAAAGGTTTGCAGGCAACCATGGCAATCTCATTCTCTTTTCCAGGATTAGGGGTAGACGGATAAACAGTTTTGACCAAGGACATGTAAGGTAAAGTTTGCTGGAAGCATCTGAAAAAGACTTTCCTTCCTGATACGAGAGAGGGACATGAGGAAAAAGTTCTTTTCGTCCTCTTCCCTTTCATTCTATCACATGTAGAAATGATGGCTGGAGCTGTGACAGCTGTCTTATAACCTTGGGAAATAATAGATGAGCCTGATTCACGATGCTATCATTAGGTCACCAAACCTACAATAGGACCATTTACTTTCAGACTTCTTGCTGGGCAATCAAAATCCCTATGGTTTAAGAAAGTCTTTATTGGATTCTTTGTTACTTGCTGCTATATGTAGGATAACTTAGCATATTTTGTTTGAAGCCTAACAGGAAAAGGCAACGTTCTTGTGGAAGTTGTACAATGAGGTGGAATATAGCAAATGTAGTGGATACTAATAATGGTTGCTAATAATTATTGAAAACTTATAGCATGCTGGGCACCATACCAAGTACTTTACATTCATTTTCTCATTATCACAAAAACTTATGGAGACATTTTTGTGATTACTTCAATTTTACAGAAAAGGAAAGTGAGATTTAGAGAAATTTAATGATTTAAATTTAGAGAAAGTTAAGTGGCAGAATTCAAATTTGCACCCAGGTCTGCTGACTTTAAAAGCCAAGGTCTTAACCATGATTTTACACTGCTATTTCTATCCACAGATCTGAGTTCAAATTCCATCTTGGCCACTTAGAAGGAAAGTGACTTACTCTTCTTGAGTTTAAATTTCTCTGTAATAATCTGGAGATAATACCTGCCTCAAAGAGAGAATGTTCCTGCCCCAGTGCCCGAGACACAATGGTTCACTGTTTTGTTTATGTGCTTGTTTGTTTAGGGGTAAGTAGATGACCGTGAGTGTAAGCGCACTGTAGGTGTAACCAAGAGGCAGAAAAGAGAGTAGCCAGGGAAGTTAAAATAGACTCGAGTGAGCAGAGAAAAACACACCAGATCCTGAAAAATTAAAGGAGGCCTGGAGCAAGGTCAACCAGGCGAGCACTGATGTGGAGAGAACCGGAACGCTCATTGCTCATGGCTCCACCTTGAGTTTGAACAAGAACTTGCTGACCTTATGGTCAGCTGTGTCCTGAGAGCACTTTCTAGTCCATTTGAATAATTGTAAGGAACTAAACAAAAGGAAATTCCTTGAGTTGTTATAATTTCCGTTGGTGTAAAACTGAGCCACTGTGCAGAAGTAAATGTTTTTCAAAGTGTAGGTTGTTGGTGTCCATGACTGTTAGCACGTTGGCATTTTCCTTACTGTGGTGGGGCCATTTTCCCATGATGAATGGAAATCTGAGGACTCCGAGGAAGGATCAGAGATTATTTCAGTGGTTATCAGCTTTATTTTTGCGATTTCCTCTCTGAGCTTTACTATACAGTTTTTAATGGAAGAGAATAATCAAGACCAGTACGCTCAAAGAGCTTATGGAAAATACATGAAATTTAGAGTTTAAAAACCAGATTTAGCTATTAGGACTATTTCTTAAAAGAGAACAAAGGAAAGCAAGAAAAACGATCCCGATGGCTTATTATGTAACATCCAGATGTTTAGCATCAACCAGGCCAGATGAGGAGGTGACATTTTCACTCTTCATCGGGTTGCTTTGGCCTTAGCATAGATGCAGTGAAAGAATGAGTTGTATAAACTTGCCGGAGCGGCCTCGTCCTTGCTCTTGACTTGCCCTTCAAAAGACCTGTGAAAGTTCAGCTGCATTTTTAAGCTTAGATGCGGCAGATTCTTAATGAACACATACCTTAGACTCGGCATGGGCTTGAGAAACTTCTAGAAATCATCTAATGATTGGTTCCAGGTAGACAAAGCAGTGGTTGAAAGAAATTATTTCTTCTCATTCAGGTGTTTTAGGCTCAGGTAGACCTAGAGTTGTTGCATCATGAGCGTACTAATCTAACATAACATTAAAATATGCCTGTGGGCTTGTAAAAAGTGACAGCTGCTCTTCAGAGTGATAGATAGATGTCCACATTTCCGCTTGCTTTGTTTGTCAGCGTGTATGTTTGCTCCTGCTAGAAATGCCAGCAAAGGGCAACAAGCACATTCTGCTGGAATACGAAAACCAAGATCTGATTAGTGGAAGCGTTTGTTGAAAAAACGTTTTCACTGCACACTAATCTCTCCATATCCTGTGGGGAAATCCTTTCAATCCCATACCTGATAAATAAATCTGGCAAGTGAATAAACACTCCGTAAGTCTCTTACTGATATATAATTCTACCTGTTATGTGAGTTTGCTGGCCTCTGAGCTCAGGCTGCATTGTGCACCTCTCAGACTGACCTGGAACAAAGCCTGCCAAGGAAAAGAAATGTGTGCCGCGACCCTGCCCAGCACTGAGCACTTGACTCCAACCTTTCATAGGAACCAAGGGGGTGTTCAGGGCTAATGTCGACGTCTTGGATTATGGTTGTTATTATTTGGCGCTTTTGTTGAACTTGAATACTCCACGAGGCATTGTATAATACTGCAGATCAGAAACATGATGCTCTTTTCCTTCTGGTTTTCCACTCAGGGCAAGAGTAGGGGTCCTGAGGCTGCCACAAAATGCTTTTGAAAAGTTAGAGTGGCATCTCAGTGCAAACACTCTCTCTTCTTTGAAGCCCATGTAGTCTCCCCACCATCCTCCAGGAGTCTTATAACACTGTTCTACCACAGCTCACACATAACTACATTACAGCAATTATCTTGCAGGTTCCTGTGAGCACAGGCTATGCCTTTTCATCTTTGTAAAGATGGGTGCTTCGTACATCCATATTAATTAGCTATTTATTAGTAATTCATGAATGAACTTTAGTTCTTTATAAGTTTGTATGTGCGGAATATTGCCAGGGAATGACAGTTAGATTCTGTTAGATTACGGATTTATTTCAAAATGGTTAGGAAAATTCTCTTAAGTCTTTTGTAGGACTTCGAAGGTAGCAAAGGGTCTGCTGACCACATGTAGTAATGGCACACTACTTTGGCACCATCCCAGGGTATGTCTTGTATATCTGTAAAAGGACCGTGCAAAGGAAATCCCCAAGATGTCCCCCACAACTCACTGGACATACACATGCACACATCAGATATACCTTTACTAACCCCAGAAGATTCGACTTCACTGCCCAATGTGTGCAAGCGGTCATATCTGCATGATGTTGAAACAAGTTTTAGGATGATGCTAGTAAAAGAATCAGACTGATTGTTTGATATCTTATCAACAAAAAAGTCTCTTGGTTTTTCTATTACTGCGTAACAAATTATCGCCAAACTTAGTAATTTAATACAACAAATATTGATTATATCAGGTTCTGAGGTTCAAGAAATCTGGGCATGGCTTCTCTAGATGGTCTCTCATGAAGCTGCAGTCAGAATGTCAGCAGGGGCTGCGTTCATTTGAATGTTTGACTGGGCTGGAAGATCTGCTTTAGAGATGGTGTACTAACACAGATGTTGGCAGGAGCCCTCTATTTCTCAGGACATGTTCCTCTCCACAGGCTGCTTGAGGGAGTGGTCTGAGAAGGAGCAAGGAAGACACTGCAGTGTTTTTTATGATTTAGTCTCCAAAGTTGCCCACCATCACTTCTGCTTTATTCCATTCATTAGAAGTGGGTCCCTAAGTCCAGCTAATACTTGAGGGGAGGAAAATTTGTCTTCACCTCTTGAAGGGAGGAACATCAAAGACTTTGTGATCATATTTTAAATCCACCACAGAGCTGTTGCTTCAACTTGACAACTATATTTTGAGCACTGGCTGGCCTTTCCAGATGTGCACATTAAATGTGTAAATCCTGCTTGCTCTGCACTCTGCAAGGAGTCCTAACAGAGATGCCCAAGATGA
>NW_011888861.1:5727496-5729505 GCF_000151845.1 Pteropus vampyrus | reverse complement strand
ACTCTCCCACTTTGCTATTTTATGTCCCCCGCCTCTCCTCAGAATCTGTGCTATCCTGCCAGCACCCAGAATGGTCCACAGGTGGAGACCCATGCTCTAAGCTCTACCCAGAGATTCTTAACACTCACTGGTCCCTCACAGACCTTTCTTGCATTCAACTTTGGTTCACTAGTCTTCAGAGATGAGCATCCACGAGATAAGGAAGCTTTATTTTTCTAATCATGGTTCCCTCCCACAGCCTGGCTTTTACTCATCAGGACGAAAAGGGTTGAGTAGGATAAACAGGAAAGATAACCAAGCACTTATCTATACCCAGTTGATTTCAGGGTCTGATGAAGGGTTAGGGTGTGAGTTTGTGGGGAGGGCTTAAGAGCCTTCTGGGCTGGGAGAAAACAGCCCCCAAGCCCAGGAGGTAAGAACCTACATGTAAAGAAGGAGCAGCAGAGAGGTGGACTTACCCTTGGGTCAAAGGGTTTCTCTAGGGAAGATGAAAGAAAATTGCACGAGGCAAGAGCAATGAAGTTCTGGTGTGCTGGAAATACTATAGTGACAAGTACTCATTTGGGGACCCATTCAAGAAAGTGACTGAATCATTTCCTTTCCCATTTTCGGTCCAATCTTCGACATTATTTATTTAAGTGTGCCTGAGGAAATGGAAGGCGGTTGCTGGAGGAGCCCTAGGGCCACGCATGGGAAATTCCCGCTCCCCACTGTGCCTCTTCCTGCAGAGCTCGAGTACTGCCCTGGAAGTTCTGCTACAGAAACCCTGAGAGTTTTTGCCGGGCCTTGCAAATAGTTAATATACTTATTAGACAGAATCACATCCTGGTGTAAGGAGGTATGTCCCAGGGTGGGCCGCTCGACTACTTGTCACATTTTCCAGGAGGCTGCCCGGAGCCCCACGGCCTGCTGTGATTTTTGCAGCTGATCTCACAGGTGTCTGACCACATTAGGGCTTATCTCGTGCCTGGCTGTCATCTTGCACGCGCGCGCGCGCATACACACACACGCACACACACAAATTGTCTGTTTTTCTAATATTTAGAGCTGAATTCTATGCTCCTTGCTGTGTGGATATCAAATATAAATTATGTCAACTCTGGTCTTTGGGTGTGTAGAGACAAAGCCACGATTGCCTTTCTCTAAGTGGGTATTTATTTCATGAGGCCTTTTCCGAGGCCCTGGTTCGTTTTTTGTTCCTTCAATAGATAATGACATTTCTTTGGTTCCCCAGTACTGATATGGAGAAGATAATTTGTCTTGGTGGCAATATCTCATCCAGAATTTCTATCGCTCTTGTAATTGAGAAGAGGGGTATTCACACATCCTATAAATATACTGGATCCTTCCTAAAATATTATTTAATTTAGAGTGGAATTTAGTATAGAGGTTTCCTTCTTGGACTCCGGCCAATGAGTTGTAGGGGATTAACCAAAGGATTTCATTATAAGACTGAACCGCTTATAGATTGCTCCTCTGGGTAGTGGCTCAAGTGATGTAATGTGGCTGCAGTGTAACCAAGACATGAGAAAGAATTTTGGGAAATTGTCCCAGTCTATACTGCAATGAGAGAGAGAGCCTGCAAGGTAGAATTGAGTTTATTAGGTAAAATGGTTACTGCTTTTAGCTCTATTTAAATGGTCAATTTTCTGGTCTCCTGCGTTCTACTCTTCCATGTGACTTCCATAGTGTGACATCTCAATTTCTATTTAAAAGCTTGGGTCCTGGAGTCAGGTGACTGGGATTTGAAACCCAGCCCCACTCCTGTCTAGCTGTGAGACTTAGGCACAATTATTTAACATATCTTAGTTTTACTTAACAAGCCTTAGTTTTATGATCTGGGAAATAATAACAATAACAACAGCAGCGACAATCATATCTCTCTCATAGGGTTATTTAAAAATTAAAGCATAAAATTCATGTGACTTGTTTAGTTTAATATCTGGCACATATTGAGCAGTCAAAATTGCTATATTTTGTTATTAGTAACAATAATAGTAATATTTTTA
>NW_011888861.1:5723910-5726006 GCF_000151845.1 Pteropus vampyrus | reverse complement strand
AGTATGAATGGAGAAGACAGAGCAAAGTGGGAGAGAGGCAGGCAACGGGTTAGAGAGCCAGGCAGGGGCTGGTTCCTGCCAATCCTTACATGCTTGGGAAGGAGCTCAGATTTTTGTTATAAGTGCATTGGAGGACCTTTAAGTTGGGGAATTACAAATGATCTTATATATACTCACATTTAGGAAGGTCTCTAACTTTAGGATGCTTCCTGAAATGATAAGCTATCGATAGTGCTCATCAAGATCTTAGAAGCAAGTTGAGATCATAGAGACCAGTCCAAGTCCCAACATCATCCAGTCTGCTGAATGGCACAGCATTTCAGAAGTCTCTCTTAACCACCTTCTTGTGCCAACAGGTCTTTATTCAAAACTGAGCTTACTATTCTTAGAAGGACAGGGAAATATTCAGTATCCCTGGCTTCAGGTTGAGATACTGAAGGGGAAGGTCACAAATGAAATTTCATCCTGAAGATTTTCTGGATTAGAAAATCCTCAAAGTATAACTAAGCTGAAGAGAATATAGAGACCACTTAAGACTTTAAGAAGTGTTTAAAATGCCATGCAAGTTTTTTTCCAGATTCTTTTATGCTAGTCCAAATCTGGCTATACTGATTTGTAAGAAAGCAACAGACCTCACTCTAAGGCTGCACCTATTTGTAACAAAAATGGGTAAAATATAGATATATATCTTTATCAGTCAGTTTAGGTTTAGTGATACTGCAGTAACAATCCCTAACTCTCAGTGTCTTAATAAAAACAAGGTCTTTTTCTTCCTCAAGTCACTATTTTCAAGTCACTTGGGTGCTGCTCTGTGTAGCTTTTATTCAAGAACCTAAACCAAAGGAGCAGCCCTATCTGGGACAGCCAGCCACACGACAGAGGGAAAGAGCAAGAGCAAGACTGTGTATTAGATCTGAAAGCTTCTGACAGGAGTGGCACTGGCCACTTTCATTCACATTTCATTGGCGAAAGCAAGTCAAATGGTCAAGACCTGTGTTAGCAGAAAGAGAGTATAATTGTTCTGTAGGAACTGTAGGTCTGTAGGGAGAGGCACTGAATATTTTAAACAAATAATGCAGTGTATAACAATGCCATCTTTTGCTTTCTACATTTTTTTTTTTTTTACCAACTTTAAGGTAGAAATTCAGTAATGATCTTACAATAGCAGAGCTGAAAACTTTCAAATACTGTAATTCAGGATATGATTCTATCCCTGAAAATTAGCATAACAAACAGTTCTTTTAAAGGATAACTTCCGAAAACCTGATACGAACAGTTGAGAAATGATTAAGCACAATTTTACTAAAAGAAAACATTTAATAAAGCAGAGGTCTCGATTTCTAATCTGGTCTGGTACCGATCTCTCTAAAATTTGAGACTGACTTCTAGGAAAACTTTTATGCAGAAAAAAGAAAAAAAGAAAAAAAGAAAAAAAAGAATCTTGGGCAGAGGAAAAAAATGGCATAGATGATAGAGGCTCTGTTCATCCCTCTGGCGACCAAATCAAAGTTGTGACGGAAACAAGCAGCAGTAGCAAGGAAAAATCACCTGGGATCTAGAAGAACAAGCCATATAACTAGGGAGAAATCCAAGAAAGCGTCCTGCAACAGCAGAGGGTAGGACAGGGCGAAGACGCGGGGCTGCCTGCTCTCGAGTGACTGAGTGAGATGGAGGCGGCGGCAGCAGCAGACGCCTCTTAAAGGGGCCGTATCTGTGAGCGGATTTTCGTGGTGATGGACCTGCTTGCTCTGATTGTGCCGATTGGGCTGCACACAGGAGGCACTAAGGATTTACGGGGAGACATTGTTGGAGTGAGGGCTGAGGCAAGACTCACTGAGTACAGAAGTGCCGGAGGTACCCATTGTTCCCTGTTGAGCCCTCCCCCAATATCAGTGCACCCGACACAAAGCCACCATATCATCAAACTGGATAACAGAGGTCGCTCCACCCAGAAGATTCCCTGAAACTCCACCTACCTCAACTCGAAGCCCCACCCAAGCCACATCAAGTCAGGTGCTCCTTGCTGAACAGTGCCTAAACTCACACTGGAGGCAGCTGGCCTCGGTTTCTGGTGTGGCCCTTTGAGGCAACTATAA